>NC_069502.1:1083972945-1084250445 GCF_027579735.1 Bombina bombina | reverse complement strand
ATATATAGAAAATCAACCTACAATAATTCCTACATACTTCAAAGGAAAATTTTTATTATAAATGTTTATAAAGGCGAATATATTAATTATCATTTATTTAACTTATGTCATAAATGAAGCTATGACATTAGCCAACACATTTTGTTTTCATGAACAGTTAAACAGTAAGTCATCTCCCACTTATGCTGTATTTCTCTTCCCAACATAAAAGTGCCCCTAGGATTATGGAATAGAACATAGCACAGTTTTACAAAACATAATTTATGCTTACCTGATAAATTTATTTATCTTGTAGTGTAGTCAGTCCACGGGTCATCCATTACTTATGGAATATATCTCTTCCTAACAGGAAGCTGCAAGAGGATCACCCAAGCAGAGCTGCTATATAGCTCCTCCCCTCACATGTCATATTCAGTCATTCGACCAAAACCAGACGAGAAAGGAGAAACCATAGGGTGCATTGGTGACTGGAGTTTAATTAAAATTTAGATCTGCCTTAAAGACAGGGCGGGCCGTGGACTGACTACACTACAAGAGAAATAAATTTATCAGGTAAGCATAAATTATGTTTTCTCTTGTTAAGTGTAGTCAGTCCATGGGTCATCCATTACTTATGGAATACCAATACCAAAGCTAAAGTACACGGATGAAGGGAGGGACAAGGCAGGAACCTTAAACAGAAGGAACCACTGCCTGAAGCACCTTTCTCGCAAAAATAGCCTCCGAAGAAGCAAAAGTGTCAAATTTGTAAAATTTTGAAAAAGTGTGAAGTGAAGACCAAGTTGCAGCCTTGCAAATCTGTTCAACAGAGGCCTCATTTTTAAAGGCCCAGGTGGAAGCCACAGCTCTAGTAGAATGAGCTGTAATCCTTTCAGGAGGCTGCTGTCCAGCAGTCTCATAGGCTAAACGTATTATGCTACGAAGCCAAAAAGAGAGAGAGGTAGCCGAAGCCATTTGACCTCTTCTCTGTCCAGAGCAAACGACAAACAGGGAAGAAGTTTGACGAAAATCTTTAGTTGCCTGCAAATAGAACTTCAGGGCACGAACTACGTCCAGATTATGCAAAAGTTGTTCCTTCTTTGAAGAAGGGTTAGGACACAGTGATAGAACAACAATCTCTTGATTGATATTCCTGTTAGTAACTACCTTAGGTAAGAACCCAGGTTTAGTACGCAGAACTACCTTGTCTGAATGAAAAATCAGATAAGGAGAATCACAATGTAAGGCAGATAACTCAGAGACTCTTCGAGCCGAGGAAATAGCCATCAAAAACAGAACCTTCCAGGATAACAGCTTGATATCAATGAATGAAGGGGTTCAAATGGAACGCCTTGAAGAACGTTAAGAACTAAGTTTAAGCTCCACGGCGGAGCATCAGTCTTAAACACAGGCTTAATCCTAGCTAAAGCCTGACAAAAAGCCTGAACGTCTGGAACTTCTGCCAGACGTTTGTGTAGAAGAATAGACAGAGCAGAAATCTGTCCCTTTAACGAACTAGCAGATAAGCCCTTTTCTAAACCCCCTTGTAGGAAAGACAATATCCTAGGAATCCTAACCTTACTCCATGAGTAACTCTTGGATTCGCACCAATATAAATATTTACGCCATATCTTATGGTAAATTCTTCTGGTAACAGGCTTCCTAGCCTGTATTAAGGTATCAATAACCGACTCCGAGAAGCCACGCTTTGATAGAATCAAGCGTTCAATCTCCATGCAGTCAGCCTCAGAGAAATTAGATTTGGATCGTTGAAAGGACCCTGAATTAGAAGGTCCTGTCTCAGAGGCAGAGACCACGGTGGGCAGGACGACATGTCCACTAGATCTGCATACCAGGTCCTGCGTGGCCACGCAGGCGCTATCAGAATCACCGAAGCTCTCTCCTGTTTGATCTTGGCAATCAAACGAGGAAGCATCGGAAATGGTGGAAACACATAAGCCATGTTGAAGACCCAAGGGGCTGTCAGAGCATCTATCAGCACCGCTCCCGGGTCCCTGGACCTGGATCCGTAACAAGGAAGCTTGGCGTTCTGGCGAGATGCCATGAGATCCAGATCTGGTTTGCCCCAACGAAGAAGCAGTTGAGCAAAGACCTCCGGATGAAGTTCCCACTCCGCCGGATGAAAAGTCTGGCGACTTAGAAAATCCGCCTCCCAGTTCTCCACGCCTGGGATGTAAATCGCTGACAGGTGGCAAGAGTGAGACTCTGCCCAGCGAATTATCTTTGAGACTTCCAACATCGCTAGGGAACTTCTGGTTCCCCCTTGATGGTTGATGTAAGCCACAGTCGTGATGTTGTCTGACTGAAATCTGATGAACCTCAGAGTTGCTAACTGAGGCCAAGCTAGGAGAGCATTGAATATTGCTCTTAATTCCAGAATATTTATTGGGAGGAGCAATATTTATAGGTGGCGCAAAACAAGTTGCTATTCCCAATGTGTCTTACTGTAAATATGTGTGATAATATGTGGGCTCAATATATGTTAATGTTTTGATGAGTCCTAATTTTATATTCTCTTTTGGAAAAAATGGATGTCGAAACTATTTAAGAAATAAATATGATCCTTTATTTGATTATGGTAAATTTACCCAATAGTAGTGATGCTAAAAGTACAGTTAAACAAAAATTATTACAATTCCTTCAAAGTTTAAAAAATGACACCGGTGTCTCTATGTATAAAAATGTACATAATATATAAAAAATAAATTAAATTAAAATAATAACGTTGAAATCTTATAATTTATACAGTTTTGGGTTTATCACAAGTTGTAATTTCTAACAGAATGTTTGTAGATACAATTTTATAGTGGATAAAACAATAGTTGCTGTATAGTTCATATAGGATACTTTGTTTCAAGTTCAGCTATGCAATTGAGATCTTATCTTAGGCAACTATATATTAAATGTAGAAGTATGTTGGTGCGATTTTTATCACACTATAATATAAGTATACAAATTAGTACCTTGAAGTGTATCTGTTTGATACTTTTGTGAGATAATTGCGGTTAAATAAACGCCGCTATGCCAGTGTTTTGATTAAGTTTCAAGATCAAGCTGGTGGCAGTTCTATATGAGCTGCTGGCGGTTAAATAAATGCCGCTTTGGTTTCCTCTTATTAGGTGGGCTTATCTGTTTGCTGCGAGAAAACTCACTTTTATATAAGTGTTTGGGTAGTTGTCGTGGCCGCTCAGTTACCTTATCCTTTGTCGGTCAGTGATCGATCGCGCTCTTAAGGGTTTCTTGGTGGGATCTTCGTTGCGGTTAAGTGCTAACCTGGGAACAACAGACCGGAAAGGCACGCAAAAATTCCACATCAGGAGGTTATCCAACAACCATACCATCGTGATCGGTCACTGACCGACAGACAAGCCACAGAATAGAAAAACCGGAGATACTTAAAAAACATCAGCAAACGGTTATTATGTACATTTTTATACATAGAGACACCGGTGTCATTTTTTAAACTTTGAAGGAATTGTAATAATTTTTGTTTAACTGTACTTTTAGCATCACTACTTTTGGTAAATTTACCATAATCAAATAAAGGATCATATTTATTTCTTAAATAGTTTCGACATCCATTTTTTCCAAAAGAGAATATAAAATTAGGACTCATCAAAACATTAACATATATTGAGCCCACATATTATCACACATATTTACAGTAAGACACATTGGGAATAGCAACTTGTTTTGCGCCACCTACTACAACTAACTATAAGTAGAAACTGCTCCCTCCACCTTAGGGACCGTCTGCCATAAGTCTCGTGTGGTGGCGTCTATAGGAAACATTTTCCTAAATATGGGAGGAGGGGAAAAAGGCACACCAGGTCTGTCCCACTCCTTGCTAATAATCTCTGTAAGCCTTTTAGGTATAGGAAACACGTCAGTACACACCGGTACCGCATAGTATCTATCCAACCTACATAATTTTTCTGGAATTGCAACCGTGTTACAATCATTCAGAGCCGCTAATACCTCCCCTAGCAATATGCGGAGGTTCTCAAGCTTAAATTTAAAATTAGAAATCTCTGAATCCAGTCTCCCTGGATCAGATCCGTCACCCACAGAATGAAGCTCTCCGTCTTCATGTTCTGCAAACTGTAACGCAGTATCTGACATGGCTCTCACCTCATCCGCGCGCTCTGTCCTTAACCCAGAGCTATCGCGCTTGCCTCTTAATTCTGGCAATTTAGATAATACTTCTGTCATAACAGTAGCCATGTCTTGCAAAGTGATTTGTAAGGGCCTCCCTGATGTACTTGGCGCCACAAAATCACGCACCTCCTGAGCGGGAGGAGAATTTTGAAAACCCCTGAGCTCTCTAGAGACGATCTGGATCATGGAGGATGAAGGAGACAGATTGCGACTGAATTTTTACTGCGCAAAAAAGCACTAAAATAGGCCCCTCCCACATATTACAACAGTGGGGAAGCTCAGATAACTGTTTCTATGCAGAAAACAAAGATGGCCATGTGGTAAAAATCATGCCCCAATAAGTTTTATCACCAAGTACCTCACAAAAAACGATTAACATGCCATTAAACGTTTTGAACATACATTTTAAAAGTTATGAAGTGTTATTAATAAGCCTGCTACCAGTCGCTTTTACTGCAGTTAAGGCTCATACATTATTTCAGTATTAACAGTATTTTCAGAGTCAATTCCATTCCTTAGAAAAATACATTCAGTGTACACACACTCATCAGCCTAATACCAGTCGCTATCACTGCATTTAAGGCTGAACTTACGTTACATTGGTATCAGCAGTATTTTCTCAGTCAATTCCATTCCTCAGAAAAATAATTTACTGCACATATCTCGTTTGCAGGGGGGCCCTGCATGCTATTCCCCTTTTCTGAAGTTACCTCACTCCTCAGATGAGAACAGCCAGTGGATCTTAGTTATGTCTGCTAAGATCATAGAAAACGCAGGCAGATTCTTCTTCTAATGCTGCCTGAGAACAAACAGCACACTCCGGTGCCATTTAAAATAACAAACTTTGATTGAAGAAATGAACTAAGTTAAAAAACACCACAGACCTCTCACAGCGACCTATCTTTAGTTAGGCTGCAAGAGAATGACTGAATATGACATGTGAGGGGAGGAGCTATATAGCAGCTCTGCTTGGGTGATCCTCTTGCAGCTTCCTGTTAGGAAGAGATATATTCCATAAGTAATGGATGACCCGTGGACTGACTACACTTAACAAGAGAAAAACATAATTTATGTAAGAACTTACCTGATAAATTCATTTCTTTCATATTAGCAAGAGTCCATGAGCTAGTGACGTATGGGATATACATTCCTACCAGGAGGGGCAAAGTTTCCCAAACCTTAAAATGCCTATAAATACACCCCTCACAACACCCACTAATTCAGTTTAAACGAATAGCCAAGAAGTGGGGTGATAAGAAAAAAGTGCGAAAGCATATAAAATAAGGAATTGGAATAATTGTGCTTTATACAAAAAAATCATAACCACCACAAAAAAGGGCGGGCCTCATGGACTCTTGCTAATATGAAAGAAATGAATTTATCAGGTAAGTTCTTACATAAATTATGTTTTCTTTCATGTAATTAGCAAGAGTCCATGAGCTAGTGACGTATGGGATAATGACTACCCAAGATGTGGATCTTTCCACACAAGAGTCACTAGAGAGGGAGGGATAAAATAAAGACAGCCAATTTCCTGCTGAAAATAATCCACACCCAAAATAAAGTTTAATGAAAAACATAAACAGAAGATTCAAACTGAAACCGCTGCCTGAAGTACTTTTCTACCAAAAACTGCTTCCGAAGAAGAAAATACATCAAAATGGTAGAATTTAGTAAAAGTATGCAAAGAGGACAAAGTTGCTGCTTTGCAAATCGGTTCAACCGAAGCTTCATTCTTAAACGCCCAGGAAGTAGAAACTGACCTAGTAGAATGAGCTGTTATCCTTTGAGGCGGAGTTTTACCCGACTCGACATAGGCATGATGAATTAAAGATTTCAACCAAGATGCCAAAGAAACGGCAGAAGCTTTCTGGCCTTTTCTAGAACCGGAAAAGATAACAAATAGACTAGAAGTCTTTCGGAAAGACTTAGTAGCTTCAACATAATATTTCAAAGCTCTAACAACATCCAAAGAATGCAATGATTTCTCCTTAGAATTCTTAGGATTAGGACATAATGAGGGAACCACAATTTCTCTACTAATGTTGTTGGAATTCACAACCTTAGGTAAAAATTCAAAAGAAGTTCGCAACACCGCCTTATCCTGATGAAAAATCAGAAAAGGAGACTCACAAGAAAGAGCAGATAATTCAGAGACTCTTCTGGCAGAAGAGATCGCCAAAAGGAACAAAAACTTTCCAAGAAAGTAATTTAATGTCCAATGAATGCATGGGTTCAAAAGGAGGAGCTTGAAGAGCCCCCAGAACCAAATTCAAACTCCAAGGAGGAGAAATTGACTTAATGACAGGTTTTATACGAACCAAAGCTTGTACAAAACAATGAATATCAGGAAGATTAGCAATCTTTCTGTGAAAAAGAACAGAAAGAGCAGAGATTTGTCCTTTCAAAGAACTTGCGGATAAACCTTTATCTAAACCATCCTGAAGAAACTGTAAAATTCTCGGAATTCTAAAAGAATGCCAAGAAAAATGATGAGAAAGACACCAAGAAATATAAGTCTTCCAGACTCTATAATATATCTCTCTAGATACAGATTTACGAGCCTGTAACATAGTATTAATCACAGAGTCAGAGAAACCTCTTTGACCAAGAATCAAGCGTTCAATCTCCATACCTTTAAATTTAAGGATTTGAGATCCTGATGGAAAAAAGGACCTTGCGACAGAAGGTCTGGTCTTAGCGGAAGAGTCCACGGATGGCAAGAGGCCATCCGGACAAGATCCGCATACCAAAACCTGTGAGGCCATGCCGGAGCTACAGCAGAACAAACGAGCATTCCTTCAGAATCTTGGAGATTACTCTTGGAAGAAGAACTAGAGGCGGAAAGATATAGGCAGGATGATACTTCCAAGGAAGTGATAATGCATCCACTGCTTCACCTGAGGATCCCGGGATCAGGACAGATACCTGGGAAGTTTCTTGTTTAGATGAGACGCCATCAGATCTATTTCTGGAAGCCCCCACATTTGAACAATCTGAAGAAATACCTCTGGGTGAAGAGACCATTCGCCCTGGATGCAACGTTTTGGCGACTGAGATAATCACTTCCCAATTGTCTATACCTGGGATATGAACAGCAGAGATTAGACAGGAGCTGGATTCCGCCCAAACCAGAATTCGAGATACTTCTTTCATAGCCAGAGGACTGCGAGTCCCTCCTTGATGATTGATGTATGCCACAGTTGTGACATTGTCTGTCTGAAAACAAATGAACGATTCTCTCTTCAGAAGAGGCCAAGACTGAAGATCTCTGAAAATTGCACGGAGTTTCAAAATATTGATCGGTAATCTCACCTCCTGAGATTCCCAAACTCCTTGTGCTGTCAGAGATCCCCACACAGCTCCCCAACCTGTAAGACTTGCATCTGTTGAAATTACAGTCCAGGTCGGAAGAACAAAAGAAGCCCCCTGAATTAAACGATGGTGATCTGTCCACCACGTTAGAGAGTGTCGTACAATCGGTTTTAAAGATATTAATTGAGATATCTTTGTGTAATCCCTGCACCATTGATTCAGCATACAGAGCTGAAGAGGTTGCATGTGAAAACGAGCAAAGGGGATCGCGTCCGATGCAGCAGTCATAAGACCTAGAATTTCCATGCATAAGGCTACCGAAGGGGAATGATTGTGACTGAAGGTTTTGACAAGCTGAAATCAATTTTAGACGTCTCTTGTCTGTCAAAGACAGAGTCATGGACACTGAATCTATCTGGAAACCCAGAAAGGGTTACCCTTGTCTGAGGAGTCAATGAACTTTTTAGTGAATTGATCCTCCAACCATGATCTTGAAGAAACAACACAAGTCGATTCGTATGAGATTCTGCTAAATGTAAAGACTGAGCAAGTACCAAGATATCGTCCAAATAAGGAAATACCACAATACCCTGTTCTCTGATTACAGACAGAAGGGCACCGAGAACCTTTGTAAAAATTCTTGGAGCTGTAGCTAGGCCAAACGGCAGAGCCACAAACTGGTAATGCTTGTCCAGAAAAGAGAATCTCAGGAACTGATAATGATCTGGATGAATCGGAATATGCAGATATGCATCCTGTAAATCTATTGTGGACATATAATGCCCTTGTTGAACAAAAGGCAAGATAGTCCTTACAGTTACCATTTTGAACGTTGGTATCCTTACATAACGATTCAAAATTTTTAGATCCAGAACTGGTCTGAAGGAATTCTCCTTCTTTGGTACAATGAAGAGATTCGAATAAAACCCCAGTCCCTGTTCCAGAACTGGAACTGGCATAATTACTCCAGCCAACTCTAGATCTGAAACACATTTCAGAAATGCTTGAGCTTTCACTGGATTTACTGGGACACGGGAAAGAAAAAATCTCTTTACAGGAGGTCTTATCTTGAAACCAATTCTGTACCCTTCTGAAACAATGTTCTGAATCCAAATATTGTGAACCGATTTGATCCAAATGTTTTTGAAAAAACGTAACCTGCCCCCTACCAGCTGAGCTGGAATGAGGGCCGCACCTTCATGTGGACTTAGAAGCTGGCTTTGCTTTTCTAGAAGGCTTGGATTTATTCCAGACTGGAGATGGTTTCCAAACTGAAAACTGCTCCTGAGGATGAAGGATCAGGCTTTTGTTCTTTGTTGAAACGAAAGGAACGAAAACGATTATTAGCCCTGTTTTTACCCTTAGATTTTTTATCCTGTGGTAAAAAAGTTCCTTTCCCACCAGTAACAGTTGAGATAATAGAATCCAACTGAGAACCAAATAATTTGTTACCCTGGAAAGAAATGGAAAGTAGAGTCGATTAGAAGACATATCAGCATTCCAAGTTTTAAGCCATAAAGCTCTTCTAGCTAAAATAGCTAGAGACATAAAACTGACATCAACTCTGATAATATCAAAAAACATAATTTATGTAAGAACTTACCTGATAAATTCATTTCTTTCATATTAGCAAGAGTCCATGAGCTAGTGACGTATGGGATATACATTCCTACCAGGAGGGGCAAAGTTTCCCAAACCTCAAAATGCCTATTAAATACACCCCTCACCACACCCACAATTCAGTTTAACGAATAGCCAAGAAGTGGGTGATAAAAAGTGCGAAGCATATAAAATAAGGAATTGGAATAATTGTGCTTTATACAAAATCATAACCACCACAAAAAAAGGGCGGGCCTCATGGACTCTTGCTAATATGAAAGAAATGAATTTATCAGGTAAGTTCTTACATAAATTATGTTTTCTTTCATGTAATTAGCAAGAGTCCATGAGCTAGTGACGTATGGGATAATGACTACCCAAGATGTGGATCTTTCCACACAAGAGTCACTAGAGAGGGAGGGATAAAATTAAAGACAGCCAATTCCTGCTGAAAATAATCCACACCCAAAATAAAGTTTAACGAAAAACATAAGCAGAAGATTCAAACTGAAACCGCTCTGCCTGAAGTACTTTTCTACCAAAAAACAGCTTCAGAAGAAGAAAATACATCAAAATGGTAGAATTTAGTAAAAGTATGCAAAGAGGACCAAGTGCTGCTTTGCAGATCTGGTCAACGAAGCTTCATTCCTAAACGCCCAGGAAGTAGAAACTGACCTAGTAGAATGAGCCGTAATTCTCTGAGGCGGAGTTTTACCCGACTCAACATAGGCAAGATGAATTAAAGATTTCAACCAAGATGCAAAGAAATGGCAGAAGCTTTCTGGCCTTTCTAGAACCGGAAAAGATAACAAATAGACTAGAAGTCTTACGGAAAGATTTCGTAGCTTCAACATAATATTTCAAAGCTCTAACAACATCCAAAGAATGCAACGATTTCTCCTTAGAATTCTTAGGATTAGGACATAATGAAGGAACCACAATTTCTCTACTAATGTTGTTGGAATTCACAACTTTAGGTAAAAATTCAAAAGAAGTTCGCAACACCGCCTTATCCTGATGAAAAATCAGAAAAGGAGACTCACAAGAAAGAGCAGATAATTCAGAAACTCTTCTGGCAGAAGAGATGGCCAAAAGGAACAAAACTTTCCAAGAAAGTAATTTAATGTCCAATGAATGCATAGGTTCAAACGGAGAAGCTTGAAGAGCTCCCAGAACCAAATTCAAACTCCAAGGAGGAGAAATTGACTTAATGACAGGTTTTATACGTACCAAAGCTTGTACAAAACAATGAATATCAGGAAGAATAGCAATCTTTCTGTGAAAAAGAACAGAAAGAGCAGAGATTTGTCCTTTCAAAGAACTTGCGGACAAACCCTTATCTAAACCATCCTGAAGAAACTGTAAAACTCTCGGTATTCTAAAAGAATGCCAAGAAAAATGATGAGAAAGACACCAAGAAATATAAGTCTTCCAGACTCTATAATATATCTCTCGAGATACAGATTTACGAGCCTGTAACATAGTATTAATGACAGAGTCAGAGAAACCTCTTTGACCAAGAATCAAGCGTTCAATCTCCATACCTTTAAATTTAAGGATTTCAGATCCTGATGAAAAAGGGACCTTGTGACAGAAGGTCTGGTCTTAACGAAGAGTCCACGGTTGGCAAGAGGCCATCCGGACAAGATCCGCATACCAAAACCTGTGAGGCCATGCCGGAGCTACCAGCAGAACAAACGAGCATTCCTTCAGAATTTAGGAGATTACCCTTGAAGAAGAACTAGAGGCGGAAAGATATAGGCAGGATGATACTTCCAAGGGAAGTGATAATGCATCCACTGCCTCCGCCTGAGGATCCCGGGATCTGGACAGATACCTGGAAGTTTCTTGTTTAGATGGGACGCCATCAGATCTATTTCTGGAAGTTCCCACATGTTGAACAATCTGAAGAAATACCTCTGGGTGAAGAGACCATTCGCCCGGATGCAACGTTTGGCGACTGAGATAATCCGCTTCCCAATTGTCTATACCTGGGATATGAACCGCAGAGATTAGACAGGAGCTGGATTCCGCCCAAACCAAAATTCGAGATACTTCTTTCATAGCCAGAGGACTGTGAGTCCCTCCTTGATGATTGATGTATGCCACAGTTGTGACATTGTCTGTCTGAAAACAAATGAACGATTCTCTCTTCAGAAGAGGCCAAAACTGAAGAGCTCTGAAAATTGCACGGAGTTTCAAAATATTGATTACAGTCCAGGTCGGAAGCACAAAAGAAGCCCCCTGAATTAAACGATGGTGATCTGTCCACCATGTTAGAGAGTGTCGAACAATCGGTTTTAAAGATATTGTTTGAGATATCTTCGTGTAATCCTTGCACCATTGCTTCAGCATACAGAGCTGAAGAGGTCGCATGTGAAAACGAGCAAAGGGGATCGCGTCCGATGCAGCAGTCATAAGACCTAGAATTTCCATGCATAAGGCTACCGAAGGGAATGATTGTGACTGAAGGTTTCGACAAGCTGCAATCAATTTTAGACGTCTCTTGTCTGTTAAAGACAGAGTCATGGACACTGAATCCATCTGGAAACCCAGAAAGGTTACCCTTGTCTGAGGAATCAAATAACTTTTTGGTAAATTGATCCTCCAACCATGATCTTGAAGAAACAACACAAGTCGATTTCGTATGAGATTCTGCTAAATGTAAAGACTGAGCAAGTACCAAAATAAGGAAATACCACAATACCCTGTTCTCTGATTACAGGGACAGAAGGGCACCGAGAACCTTTGTAAAAATTCTTGGAGCTGTAGCTAGGGCCAAACGGCAGAGCCACAAACTGGTAATGCTTGTCCAGAAAAGAGAATCTCAGAAACTGATAATGATCTGGATGAATCGGAATATGCAGATATGCATCCTGTAAATCTATTGTGGACATATAATTCCCTTGCTGAACAAAAGGCAAGATAGTCCTTACAGTTACCATTTTGAACGTTGGTATCCGTACATAACGATTCAATATTTTTAGATCCAGAACTGGTCTGAAGGAGTTCTCCTTCTTTGGTACAATGAAGAGAATTGAATAAAACCCCATCCCCTGTTCCGGAACTGGAACTGGCATAATTACTCCAGTCAACTCTAGATCTGAAACACATTTCAGAAACGCTTGAGCTTTTACTGGATTTACTGGGACACGGGAAAGAAAAAATCTCTTTGCAGGTCTCATCTTGAAACCAATTCTGTACCCTTCTGAAACAATGTTCTGAATCCAAAGATTGTGAACAGAATTGATCCAAATTTCCTTGAAAAAACGTAACCTGCCCCCTACCAGCTGAGCTGGAATGAGGGCCGCACCGTCATGTGGACTTAGAAGCAGGCTTTGCCTTTCTAGCTGGCTTGGATTTATTCCAGACTGGAGATGGTTTCCAAACTGAAACTGCTCCTGAGGATGAAGGATTAGGCTTTTGTTCTTTGTTGAAACGAAAGGAACGAAAACGATTATTAGCCCTACTTTTACCTTTAGATTATTTTTATCCTGTGGTAAAAAAAGTTCCTTTCCCCACCAGTAACAGTTGAAATGATGGAATCCAACTGAGAACCAAATAATTTGTTACCCTGGAAAGAAATAGAAAGTAAAGTTGATTTAGAAGCCATATCAGCATTCCAAGTTTTAAGCCATAAAGCTCTTCTAGCTAAAATAGCTAGAGACATAAACCTGACATCAACTCTGATAATATCAAAAATGGCATCACAGATAAAATTATTAGCATGCTGTAGAAGAATAATAATATCATGAGAATCACGATGTGTTACTTGTTGCGCTAAAGTTTCCAACCAAAAAGTTGAAGCTGCAGCAACATCAGCCAAAGATATAGCAGGTCTAAGAGATTACCTGAACACAGATAAGCTTTTCTTAGAAAGGACTCAATTTTCCTATCTAGAGGATCCTTAAACGAAGTACCATCTGACGTAGGAATAGTAGTACGTTTTAGCAAGGGTAGAAATAGCCCCATCAACTTTAGGGATTTTGTCCCAAAATTCCAATCTGTCAGACGGCACAGGATATAAATGCTTAAAACGTTTAGAAGGAGTAAATGAATTACCCAATTTATCCCATTCTTTGGAAATTACTGCAGAAATAGCATTAGGAACAGGAAAAACTTCTGGAATAACCACAGGAGCTTTAAATACTTTATCCAAACGTTTAGGAATTAGTATCAAGAGGACCAGAATCCTCTATTTCTAAAGCAATCAGTACTTCTTTAAGTAAAGAACGAATAAATTCCATTTTAAATAAATATGAAGATTTATCAGCATCAACCTCAGAGACAGAATCCTCTGAACCAGAGGAGTCATCAGAATCAGAATGATGATGTTCATTTAAAAATTCATCTGTAGGGAGAGAAGTTTTAAAAGATTTTTTACGTTTACCTAGAAGGAGAATAACAGACATAGCCTTCTTTATGGATTCAGAAACAAAATCTCTTATATTATCAGGAACATTCTGCACCTTAGATGTTGAAGGAACTGCAACAGGCAATGGTACTTTACTAAAGGAAATATTATCTGCTTTAACAAGTTTGTCATGACAATCAATACAAACAACAGCTGGAGAAATGGCTACCAAAAGTTTACAGCAGATGCACTTAGCTTTGGTAGATTCAGCACTTGACAGCGATTTTCCTGTAGTATCTTCTGAATCAGATGCAACGTGAGACATCTTGCAATATGTAAGAGAAAAAACAACATATATATAAAGCAAAATTGATCAAATTCCTTAAATGACAGTTTCAGGAATGGGAAAAAAGGCCAAGAACAAGCCTCTAGCAACCAGATGCAATAAAAAATGAGACTTAAATAAATGAAGAGACTAAAGCGACGCCCATATTATTTGGCGCCTAAATGCTTTTGGCGCCAAAAATGACGCCACATCCGGAACGCCGACATTTTTTGGCGCGAAAATAACGTCAAAAAATGACGTAACTTCCGGTGACACGTATGACGCCGGAAACGGAAATAGAATTTTTGCGCCAAAAAAGTCCGCGCCAAGAATGACGTAATAAAATGAAGCATTTTCAGCCCCCGCGAGCCTAATAGCCCACCGGGAAGAGTCAAATTTTTGAAGGTAAGAAAAAATGAATAAATCAAAAATGCATTATCCCAAATATGAAACTGACTGTCTGAAAATAAGGAAAGTTGAACATTCTGAGTCAAGGCAAATAAATGTTTGAATACATATATTTAGAACTTTATAAACAAAGTGCCCTACCATAGCTTGGAGTGTCACAGAAAATAAGACTTACTTACCCCAGGACACTCATCTACATATAGCAGATAGCCAAACCAGTACTGAAACGAGAATCAGCAGAGGTAATGGTATATATAAGAGTATATCGTCGATCTGAAAAGGGATGTAAGAGATGAATCTCTACGACCGATAACAGAGAACCTATGAAATAGACCCCGTAGAAGGAGATCACTGCATTCAAATAGGCAATACTCTTCTCACATCCCTCTGACATTCACTGCACGCTGAGAGGAAAACCGGGCTCCAACTTGCTGCGGAGCACATATCAACGTAGAATCTAGCACAAACTTACTTCACCACCTTCCATCGGTAGGCAAAGTTTGTAAAAACTGAATTGTGGGTGTGGTGAGGGGTGTATTTATAGGCATTTTGAGGTTTGGGAAACTTTGCCCCTCCTGGTAGGAATGTATATCCCATACGTCACTAGCTCATGGACTCTTGCTAATTACATGAAAGAAATGGCATCACAGATAAAAATTATTAGCATGTTGAAGAAGAATAATAATATTATGAGAATCATGATCTGTTACGCTAAAGTTTCCAACCAAAAAGTTGAAGCTGCAGCAACATCAGCCAATGATATAGCAGGTCTAAGAAGATTACCTGAACACAGATAGCCTTCTTAGAAAGGATTCAATTTTCCTAGTCTAAAGGATCCTTAAATGGAAGTACCATCTGACGTAGTAATAGTAGTACGTTTAGCAAGGGTATAAAATAGCCCCATCAACTTAGGGATTTTGTCCCAAAATTCTAATCTGTCAGACGGCACAGGATGATAAATTGCTTAAATACGTTAGAAGGAGTAAATGAATTACCCAATTTATCCCATTCTCAGAAATTACTTCAGAAATAGCACCAGGAACAGGAAAAACTTCTGGAATAAACCACAGGGAGATTTAAAAGACCGTATCTAAACGTTTATAATTAGTATCAAGAGGACCAGAATCCACAATTTCTAAAGCAATTAGTACTTCTTTAAGTAAATGAACGAATAAATTCCATTTTAAATAAATATGAAGATTATCAGCATCAATCTCTGAGACAGAATCCTCTGAACCAGAAGAGACATTAGAATCATAATGATGATGTTCATTTTAAAAATTCATCTGTATAAAGAGAAATTTTAAAAGATTTTTTATGTTTACTAGAAGGAGGAATAACAGACATAGCCTTCTTGATGGATTCAGAAACAAAATCTCTTATGTTATCAGGAACATTCTGAACATTAGATATTGATGGAACTGCCAACAGGTAATGGTACATTACTAAAGGAAATATTATCTGCATTAACAAGTTTGTCATGACATTTAATACAAACAACAGCTGGAGGAATAGCTACCAAAAGTTTACAGCAGATACACTTAGCTTTGGTAGTTCCAGCACCAGACAGCGATTTTCCTGAAGTATCTTCTGACTCAGATGCAACGTGAGACATCTTGCAATATGTAAGAGAAAAAACAACATATAAAGCAAAATTGATCAAATTCCTTAAATGACAGTTTCAGGGAATGGGAAAAAATGCCAATGAACAAGCTTCTAGCAACCAGAAGCAAAGAAAAATGAGACTTAAATAATGTGGAGACAAAAGCGACGCCCATTATTTTTTTAGCGCCAAATAAGACGCCCACATTATTTGGCGCCTAAATGCTTTTTGGCGCCAAAAATGACGCCACGTCCGGAACGCCAACATTTTTGGCGCAAAAGACGTCAAAAATGACGCAACCATCCGGCGACACGTATGACGCCGGAAACAGAAAAGATTTTTTGCGCCAAAAAAGTCAGCGCCAAGAATGACGCAATAAAATGAAGCATTTTCAGCCCTCGCGAGCTAACAGCCCACAGGGAAAAAAGTCAAATTTTTAAGGTAAGAAAAATAATTGATTCAAGTGCATTATCCCAAATATGAAACTGACTGTCTGAAATAAGGAATGTTGAACATCCTGAGTCAAGGCAAATAAATGTTTGAATACATATATTTAGAACTTTATAAACAAAGTGCCCAACCATAGCTTAGAGTGTCACAGAAAATAAGACTTACTTACCCAGGACACTCATCTACATGTTTTTAGAAAGCCAAACAAGTACTGAAACGAAAATCAGCAGAGGTAATGGTATATATATTAAGTAGTATTCGTCGATCTGAAAGGGAGGTAAAGAAGATGAATCTCTACGACCGATACAGAGAACCTATGAATAGACCCCGTTAGAAGGAGATCACTTCATTCAAAATAGGCAATACTCTCCTCACATCCTCTGACATTCACTGCACGCTGAGAGGAAAACCGGGCTCCAACCTGCCTGCGGAGCGCATATCAACGTAGAATCTAGCACAAACTTACTTACTTCACCACTCTCCATAGGAGGCAAAGTTTGTAAAACTGAATTGTGGGTGTGGTGAGGGGTGATTTATAGGCATTTTAAGGTTTGGGAAACTTTGCCCCTCCTGGTAGGAATGGTATATCCCATACGTCACTAGCTCATGGACTCTTTGCTAATTACATGAAAGAAAATCTTATTTTCCCTTCAAAAAAAAATAAACTATAAAAATTCTACAAGACTAGTGGAACAGGATGTACCCAAGATAGAAATTTATGTGCAAATTAGCTTCGCAGATTAAAATTTAACCAACTTCAATGCTAAATTATTCTATATAATTTATATCAGTCCTGTATTTCACTTGCCTAATCCATTACCATATCATGAGGAACACATGGAGTTGAAAGATTCACTTAGATCAGAAAATCATGGGCAGTAATCGTGATGCATCTCGGAATCGAATCATTGACAGGATAATCGTAATCAAATCGAATCGTGATACCAGTGAAGATGCACAACCCCTAATATATATACCCACACCCATATATATATATATAACACAGCACACACATATATATATATATATATATATATATATATCTACACACACACACACACACACAAACATAAATATATATATACATATGGATACAAAGAGCTAGAAAATAACAGCGCTTAGAGTATAATGAGGCAAATTATTTAAAAAAAATGTGTTTAGTTATTAAGATCTGTGATGCTACCAATATAACCTGACAAGGTAATCTTGGTGGCCCCCGGCTACCAAGAAATACAGAGTCTAATAGAACAAAAAAATGGATTAGAAGATTGGTGTATGGGCGCAAAACAGTACTTATCACTGAAAATTAATTAGTTAACATGTATGGTATTGATCAATAAAACCAATTAAAATTCATCAATGTATAACATATAACAATGAATATAATATATTGCAATAACAGTCCAATAACTGATGTCCAAAAGAGTTGTTAGAAAAGGTTCCCACATGAAAGGGGAATTTCTTAGTTAGAACAAACTTCAGGTAAGTTGGTGTGCCCACAGAAACCAATAGTAATAGATGAATTGTCTACTTACAAAGACTACCTCAACTCAAAATGAGGTAAGTGCCGCACTGTTTGTTAAGTAGTTGGTTCTCTAGTTCATTGGCTCCTTTCCATATATATGTGTGTGTGTATCCACTTTAATCAAAAACACCATGGAGAGAGATTTCCTTTTTGTCAATTCCCTTGTGTCTGATGTTTCTTGCACATATCATGAAGACTGCTGCAGGTACTTTAGACATATATATATATATATATATATATATATATATATATATATATATATATATATATACTGTATATATACTGTATATATACACACACACACACACATATATATATACTGTGTATATATATATAATTGCAGTGCACCAGGTGATTGCTGATGTGAGGAGTGCCGTTTCCACTACGCTCTTTATATATATATAATTATATATATATGTGTGCTTACGAGGAGGGAAGCAGCCTCTTTTAGACCAGTGTGCTTTTCACAGAGGAAAACTTTCGGGGCTGGACTGACCTTACTTGGTGGGATCATTATATACTTTAGGAAAGTTTTCCTCTGTGAAAAGCACACTGGTCTAAAAGAGGCTGCTTCCAGGAGGTAAATTGCCAAAGAACTAGCTGATGAGCTGTTGTTCGTTCCTGGTAGAGCGCTTCTCTCTTCGTATGCAAATTAATATGACCCAGGGGGAAATCTCACTATGGGTGATGGGGGAAACCAGACGTGGACTCCCTTGCACAGTATGCTTAGAGGAATGTGGCCGCACATATATTTTTTTACTCTATATTGAGTATTTTAGAAAACTTGTCCTGAAAAATGATATACTTCTAAATAAACTGGCATTCAACCTTAAAGGGACAGTAAATACTTTGAGATTTAAAAATACAAATTCTATGTGTAGTAAAACAACATATACTTCCATTATTTATTTGCCCCCTTTCCATGTAATTCAGCTCTAAAAATTGTGGATTTTCTAATTCTCAGACCTAAAAAAACTGCAGACCTCCAAAAGCTAACCCTGCTACATACATTTCCACAATTGGCTTTAACTAATAACAATTGCACTTTATACTAACATAATGACACTGGCTAGTCTTGTTGTCTGCAGACTCAAGCACTGATTGTCTCCATCACGAAATCAAGTGGTGGTTGGATTTTGGCTACTGAAAAACTATTGCAACAAGGTGTTAATTTGCTTAAAAATGTTTAGAGGTGTTATTCTAAAGCAACAAACTGAATTGTCTTTTAATTACAAAGCGCTCACTGTCCCTTTAAAAGGAAATGGAACTCAAATGTATCCTGCTGGTATAAAATAAGGCTGCTTTAACCTACAAGCACCATGATCAGTACAACATCCACACACACTGGGTGCTGATCTCTGGGTTTAACTGGGTTCTGATTGGCCGGTAGAATCTGTGCACAGCGCACCAGCACACTGCTAACACTTTATACAGCACAAACCACACTCATCTCAGAGCTGTGATAACAGACTTAAAGTAATTACAGCTAATAAGACTTACTTCATTGCTAAGCCATACGACTCAGGGTGCACACAGGTTTCATCCAAAGGATTTGGCCGAGCAACAATGTTTGAAGCAGTTTTTGTTGCCTTTTTACCCGGCTTTGAAATGTTAGTTTCCACACTGGCCTGCGCTCCTGCTTGGTCCCTGACAGAAATAAAAGACAGTTATGATTACTCAAAAACACGTTTTGTCTAACAATAAAAAACAGAATTTATGTTTACCTGATAAATTACTTTCTCCAACGGTGTGTCCGGTCCACGGCGTCATCCTTACTTGTGGGATATTCTCTTCCCCAACAGGAAATGGCAAAGAGCCCAGCAAAGCTGGTCACATGATCCCTCCTAGGCTCCGCCTACCCCAGTCATTCGACCGACGTTAAGGAGGAATATTTGCATAGGAGAAACCATATGGTACCGTGGTGACTGTAGTTAAAGAAAATAAATTATCAGACCTGATTAAAAAAACCAGGGCGGGCCGTGGACCGGACACACCGTTGGAGAAAGTAATTTATCAGGTAAACATAAATTCTGTTTTCTCCAACATAGGTGTGTCCGGTCCACGGCGTCATCCTTACTTGTGGGAACCAATACCAAAGCTTTAGGACACGGATGAAGGGAGGGAGCAAATCAGGTCACCTAAATGGAAGGCACCACGGCTTGCAAAACCTTTCTCCCAAAAATAGCCTCAGAAGAAGCAAAAGTATCAAACTTGTAAAATTTGGTAAAAGTGTGCAGTGAAGACCAAGTCGCTGCCCTACATATCTGATCAACAGAAGCCTCGTTCTTGAAGGCCCATGTGGAAGCCACAGCCCTAGTGGAATGAGCTGTGATTCTTTCGGGAGGCTGCCGTCCGGCAGTCTCGTAAGCCAATCTGATGATGCTTTTAATCCAAAAAGAGAGAGAGGTAGAAGTTGCTTTTTGACCTCTCCTTTTACCGGAATAAACAACAAACAAGGAAGATGTTTGTCTAAAATCCTTTGTAGCATCTAAATAGAATTTTAGAGCGCGAACAACATCCAAATTGTGCAACAAACGTTCCTTCTTTGAAACTGGTTTCGGACACAGAGAAGGTACGATAATCTCCTGGTTAATGTTTTTGTTAGAAACAACTTTTGGAAGAAAACTAGGTTTAGTACGTAAAACCACCTTATCTGCATGGAACACCAGATAAGGAGGAGAACACTGCAGAGCAGATAATTCTGAAACTCTTCTAGCAGAAGAAATTGCAACTAAAAACAAAACTTTCCAAGATAATAACTTAATATCAACGGAATGCAAGGGTTCAAACGGAACCCCCTGAAGAACTGAAAGAACTAAATTGAGACTCCAAGGAGGAGTCAAAGGTTTGTAAACAGGCTTAATTCTAACCAGAGCCTGAACAAAGGCTTGAACATCTGGCACAGCGGCCAGCTTTTTGTGAAGTAACACAGACAAGGCAGAAATCTGTCCCTTCAGGGAACTTGCAGATAATCCTTTTTCCAATCCTTCTTGAAGGAAGGATAGAATCCTAGGAATCTTAACCTTGTCCCAAGGGAATCCTTTAGATTCACACCAACAGATATATTTTTTCCAAATTTTGTGGTAAATCTTTCTAGTTACAGGCTTTCTGGCCTGAACAAGAGTATCGATAACAGAAACTGAGAACCCTCGCTTCGATAAGATCAAGCGTTCAATCTCCAAGCAGTCAGCTGGAGTGAAACCAGATTCGGATGTTCGAACGGACCCTGAACAAGAAGGTCTCGTCTCAAAGGTAGCTTCCAAGGTGGAGCCGAAGACATATTCACCAGATCTGCATACCAAGTCCTGCGTGGCCACGCAGGAGCTATCAAGATCACCGACGCCCTCTCCTGATTGATCCTGGCTACCAGCCTGGGGATGAGAGGAAACGGCGGGAACACATAAGCTAGTTTGAAGGTCCAAGGTGCTACTAGTGCATCCACTAGAGCCGCCTTGGGATCCCTGGATCTGGACCCGTAGCAAGGAACTTTGAAGTTCTGACGAGAGGCCATCAGATCCATGTCTGGAATGCCCCACAGCTGAGTGACTTGGGAAAAGATTTCCGGATGGAGTTCCCACTCCCCCGGATGCAATGTCTGACGACTCAGAAAATCCGCTTCCCAATTTTCCACTCCTGGGATGTGGATAGCAGACAGGTGGCAGGAGTGAGACTCCGCCCATAGAATGATTTTGGTCACTTCTTCCATCGCCAGGGAACTCCTTGTTCCCCCCTGATGGTTGATGTACGCAACAGTTGTCATGTTGTCTGATTGAAACCGTATGAACTTGGCCCTCGCTAGCTGAGGCCAAGCCTTGAGAGCATTGAATATCGCTCTCAGTTCCAGAATATTTATCGGTAGAAGAGATTCTTCCCGAGACCAAAGACCCTGAGCTTTCAGGGATCCCCAGACCGCGCCCCAGCCCATCAGACTGGCGTCGGTCGTGACAATGACCCACTCTGGTCTGCGGAATGTCATCCCTCGTGACAGGTTGTCCAGGGACAGCCACCAACGGAGTGAGTCTCTGGTCCTCTGATTTACTTGTATCTTCGGAGACAAGTCTGTATAGTCCCCATTCCACTGACTGAGCATGCACAGTTGTAATGGTCTTAGATGAATGCGTGCAAAAGGAACTATGTCCATTGCCGCTACCATCAACCCGATCACTTCCATGCACTGAGCTATGGAAGGAAGAGGAACGGAATGAAGTATCCGACAAGAGTCTAGAAGTTTCGTTTTTCTGGCCTCTGTCAGAAAAATCCTCATTTCTAAGGAGTCTATTATTGTTCCCAAGAAGGGAACCCTTGTTGACGGAGATAGAGAACTCTTTTCCACGTTCACTTTCCATCCGTGAGATCTGAGAAAGGCCAGGACAATGTCCGTGTGAGCCTTTGCTTGAGGAAGGGACGACGCTTGAATCAGAATGTCGTCCAAGTAAGGTACTACAGCAATGCCCCTTGGTCTTAGCACAGCTAGAAGGGACCCTAGTACCTTTGTGAAAATCCTTGGAGCAGTGGCTAATCCGAAAGGAAGCGCCACGAACTGGTAATGTTTGTCCAGGAATGCGAACCTCAGGAACCGATGATGTTCCTTGTGGATAGGAATATGTAGATACGCATCCTTTAAATCCACCGTGGTCATGAATTGACCTTCCTGGATGGAAGGAAGAATAGTTCGAATGGTTTCCATCTTGAACGATGGAACCTTGAGAAACTTGTTTAAGATCTTGAGATCTAAGATTGGTCTGAACGTTCCCTCTTTTTTGGGAACTATAAACAGATTGGAGTAGAACCCCATCCCTTGTTCTCTTAATGGAACAGGATGAATCACTCCCATTTTTAACAGGTCTTCTACACAATGTAAGAATGCCTGTCTTTTTATGTGGTCTGAAGACAACTGAGACTTGTGGAACCTCCCCCTTGGGGGAAGTCCCTTGAATTCCAGAAGATAACCTTGGGAGACTATTTCTAGCGCCCAAGGATCCAGAACATCTCTTGCCCAAGCCTGAGCGAAGAGAGAGAGTCTGCCCCCCACCAGATCCGGTCCCGGATCGGGGGCCAACATTTCATGCTGTCTTGGTAGCAGTGGCAGGTTTCTTGGCCTGCTTTCCCTTGTGCCAGCCTTGCATTGGTCTCCAAGCTGGCTTGGCTTGAGAAGTATTACCCTCTTGCTTAGAGGACGTAGCACTTTGGGCTGGTCCGTTTCTACGAAAGGGACGAAAATTAGGTTTATTTTTTGCCTTGAAAGGCCGATCCTGAGGAAGGGCGTGGCCCTTACCCCCAGTGATATCAGAGATAATCTCTTTCAAGTCAGGGCCAAACAGCGTTTTCCCCTTGAAAGGAATGTTAAGTAGCTTGTTCTTGGAAGACGCATCAGCCGACCAAGATTTCAACCAAAGCGCTCTGCGCGCCACAATAGCAAACCCAGAATTCTTAGCCGCTAACCTAGCCAATTGCAAAGTGGCGTCTAGGGTGAAAGAATTAGCCAATTTGAGAGCATTGATTCTGTCCATAATCTCCTCATAAGGAGGAGAATCACTATCGACCGCCTTTATCAGCTCATCGAACCAGAAACATGCGGCTGTAGCGACAGGGACAATGCATGAAATTGGTTGTAGAAGGTAACCCTGCTGAACAAACATCTTTTTAAGCAAACCTTCTAATTTTTTATCCATAGGATCTTTGAAAGCACAACTATCCTCTATGGGTATAGTGGTGCGTTTGTTTAAAGTGGAAACCGCTCCCTCGACCTTGGGGACTGTCTGCCATAAGTCCTTTCTGGGGTCGACCATAGGAAACAATTTTTTAAATATGGGGGGAGGGACGAAAGGAATACCGGGCCTTTCCCATTCTCTATTAACAATGTCCGCCACCCGCTTGGGTATAGGAAAAGCTTCTGGGAGCCCCGGCACCTCTAGGAACTTGTCCATTTTACATAGTTTCTCTGGGATGACCAACTTGTCACAATCATCCAGAGTGGATAATACCTCCTTAAGCAGAATGCGGAGATGTTCCAACTTAAATTTAAATGCAATCACATCAGGTTCAGCTAGTTGAGAAATGTTCCCTGAATCAGTAATTTCTCCCTCAGACAAAACCTCCCTGGCCCCATCAGACTGGGTTAGGGGCCCTTCAGAAATATTATTATCAGCGTCGTCATGCTCTTCAGTATCTAAAACAGAGCAGTCGCGCTTACGCTGATAAGTGTTCATTTTGGCTAAAATGTTTTTGACAGAATTATCCATTACAGCCGTTAATTGTTGCATAGTAAGGAGTATTGGCGCGCTAGATGTACTAGGGGCCTCCTGAGTGGGCAAGACTCGTGTAGACGAAGGAGGGAATGATGCAGTACCATGCTTACTCCCCTCACTTGAGGAATCATCTTGGGCATCATTGTCATTGTCACATAAATCACATTTATTTAAATGAATAGGAATTCTGGCTTCCCCACATTCAGAACACAGTCTATCTGGTAGTTCAGACATGTTAAACAGGCATAAACTTGATAACAAAGTACAAAAAACGTTTTAAAATAAAACCGTTACTGTCACTTTAAATTTTAAACTGAACACACTTTATTACTGCAAATGCGAAAAAACATGAAGGAATTGTTCAAAATTCACCAAATTTTCACCACAGTGTCTTAAAGCCTTAAAAGTATTGCACACCAAATTTTGAAGCTTTAACCCTTAAAATAACGGAACCGGAGCCGTTTTGAACTTTAACCCCTTTACAGTCCCTGGTATCTGCTTTGCTGAGACCCAACCAAGCCCCAAGGGGAATACGATACCAAATTACGCCTTCAGAAAGTCTTTTCTAAGTATCAGAGCTCCTCTCACATGCGACTGCATGCCATGCCTCTCAAAAACAAGTGCGCAACACCGGCGCGAAAATGAGGCTCTGCCTATGCTTTGGGAAAGCCCCTAAAGAATAAGGTGTCTAAAACAGTGCCTGCCGATATTATTATATCAAAATACCCAGATAAAATGATTCCTCAGGGCTAAATATGTGTTAATAATCAATCGATTTAGCCCAGAAAAAGTCTACAGTCTTAATAAGCCCTTTTTGAAGCCCTTATTTACGATCGTAATAAACATGGCTTACCGGATCCCATAGGGAAAATGACAGCTTCCAGCATTACATCGTCTTGTTAGAATGTGTCATACCTCAAGCAGCAAGAGACTGCTCACTGTTCCCCCAACTGAAGTTAATTGCTCTCAACAGTCCTGTGTGGAACAGCCATGGATTTTAGTGACGGTTGCTAAAATCATTTTCCTCATACAAACAGAAATCTTCATCTCTTTTCTGTTTCTGAGTAAATAGTACATACCAGCACTATTTCAAAATAACAAACTCTTGATTGAATAATAAAAACTACAGTTAAACACTAAAAAACTCTAAGCCATCTCCGTGGAGATGTTGCCTGTACAACGGCAAAGAGAATGACTGGGGTAGGCGGAGCCTAGGAGGGATCATGTGACCAGCTTTGCTGGGCTCTTTGCCATTTCCTGTTGGGGAAGAGAATATCCCACAAGTAAGGATGACGCCGTGGACCGGACACACCTATGTTGGAGAAAAAAACCTTTTTATTTTTACTACTTTGGTTACATAAATGGTTACATAAATGCTTAATAGATGTGATATAACAAATAATTCTAAAAACATTGAAAAAAAACGTTTTTTTTTTGTTACTTTTTAAAACTAATATTAATAAAAAATGATAATCCATAGAGTTAAATAACTTTATAAAAAAAAATAAAGCACATCACACTGATTTAAACTACAGTAACAATATTATTATTATGATCTGTGAGCTTTTGCGCAATATTAAATTCCATATGATGCATAATTATTAAGTAACAAAATACCTGCATAAGTTCCTAACAAATTCCTGGTTTATTCTAATGAAGCCGGCACACTGCTGGAAGGATTTGGGCCCTAGGCCTTTGACACTCTTGAGTTGCTCACGATTTATAAAGGGTCCATTCTTCTCTCTTCTTTCAACAATATTTTTAGCCCTCGCAGAATTCAATCCAGCAATATGCCTAAAATAAAAATAAACAGTACTGTATAAATATACTTTATTAAACAAAAACACACTAATTAAAATTGCTGATCAGTATGCAAACACAGGTTCTATAAGCAAAAGACAAAAATAAACTTTCATGATTCATATAGAGCCAATTTAAAAAACAAAACAAAAAAACAACTTCCAATTTACTTCTATTATGAAAATGTGCACAGCGTTTTTATGCGTACAGCTCCTACTGAGCATGTGCAAGAGTTCACAGAATATACATATATGCATTTTGTGATTGCTTGAGGGCTGTCACATGCTACATAGGGCAACAAATTCAGAAAATGTTGTGAGAATAGAGAGTGGGATTCATGCAGCAGTCGAATTAGCTGTAATGTCCTTTCTCTCCGCTGAATTTTGGCAAATGTAGTCCTGTATGAATCTGATGGTAAACTAACCTAAACTAGAAGAGCTCCACGAATCACTGATTTAATGGCAGGTGAGATGAGCCAGTAAAATACCAGACAGAAGTCAGGGGACAGATGATGTATTTTGGATGACGACTGCACTGTGATGTAAATTAAACCAATCATAATCAGTTCTATAGCACAGACATGTGCTTATTAATACCTTTCTTACATTACATCTTTGTGATATTCTTCATTTCAAATAATTTCCCCCGTTACCTCTGCACATTATTTGTTATACATTTACTGTGTGCGTAGTAAAGGGACATAAAACAACACATTTCTATCATGCATGGGCAATATTATTATACAATAATAACAACTTATACAGTGCTTTTCTCTGGGTTGGACTCAATGAGCTTAAACATCTTAAAATATAATTTGTATAAAAAAGGTTACATTAAAGGGACATGAACCCCATGTTTTTCTTTCATGATTAAAGGGACATGAACCCCATGTTTTTCTTTCATGATTAAAGGGACATGAACCCCATGTTTTTCTTTCATGATTAAGCATGTGGTTTTAAACAGCTTTCTAATTTTCTATTATTACATTGGTTTTGTTCTCTTAGACTCAGGAGCTGATGATTGGTGGCTGCACATATATGCCTCATGTTATTAGTTCACCCAATGCATTAACTATCTCCCAGTAATGCATTTCTGCTCATTCAACAAAAGGACACTAAGAGAATAAAGCAAATTAGATAATAGGAATAAATTGGAAAAATGTTTAAAATTGCTTGCTCTATCAGAATCATGAAAGAAACTTTTTGTGTTTGATGACCCTTTATAGATATTTATTTTGATTTCAAAACTAAAATGAAAAGCACAAATAGTCTGTGGGATAGAAGCTCCACTGGCTGATAGGAAAAACACCCACTTCTCTATAGGTGGGCAGTGACATGCCCCACACGCATGTTTAACTCTCAACACAGGCAATATTAAAATGTCCTCTTTAAAGGGACATAATACTCATATGCTAAATCACTTGAAACTGATGCAGCATAGCTGTAAAAAGCTGACAGGAAAATATCACCTGAGCATCTCTATGTAAAAAAGGAAGATATTTTACCTCACAATTTCCTCAGCTCAGCAGAGTAAGTTCTGTGTAAAAAGTTATACTCAGCTGATCCCAGCTGCAGGTAAAAAAAAAAAATGAAGAAATGAACAGCAGCCAATCAGCATCAGCAGTGCTGAGGTCATGAACTCTTACTGTGATCTCATGAGATTTGACTTAACTCTCATGAGATTTCATAGTAAGCTTCCTTTACCCGTGAAATAATATGAGAGTTCACGAGGCTCATCCTTTCAGCTGTCCCAGGACAGACATACTAATATGCTGCTTAGAAATCCTTTACAATCGGATGTGGCTACTGAGGAACTTTTGAGGTAAAATATCTTTCTTTTTTACATAGAGATGTTTAGGAGATATTTTCTAGTCAGCTTTTTACAGCTATACTGCATCACTTTCAAGTGTTTAAACATTTGGGTATTATGGTCCTTTAAAGTGAAAGTCAACCATAGCGTTTTTAAACGCTAGGGTTGACTGTTGAAACAAATAAAGGGCACTTTCATTCATGAAGTATAAGATACTTCATGCAGAAAGTGTCTTTATTCGTTTCAACCATTTGCCGTTCTTAGCTGCTACAGCAGCCCACGGCAAAAAAATATTTTGCTAAGAGGTGACATTTTCACCTCATAGCAAATAGCTGTGTGGTAAATCCGGCTCCCATAGGCCCCAAACCGGATTTACCGCACGGCTACTGGCTAAGAGGTGAAAACGTCACCTCTTAGCAAAAAATGTTTTGGGCTGAACGGCTAACGGTTGAAACGAATAAAGGCGCTTTCTGCATGAAGTATCTTATACTTCATAAATGAAAGTGCCCTTTATCTGTTTCAACAGTCAACCCTAGCGTTTCAAGAACGCTATGGTTGACTTTCACTTTAAAATGCAACACAGAAACATAGGACTTTAAAGTTCCTTTAAGGTTTGTTTTAATACATTAATACATAATCTTGGAATATATGTTCTGAAAACCAGGTCATTTAACCACCTTCAGATTTGGAATATTTATCCAAAGATGCACAAAAAAGGTCCACACTCAAATTATTTATATATATTATATTTCTATAAATAATTTAGTTAATATTTTACAGTTCATTTAATAAATATTTGCACATCATTTTCATTGAATGAATAATTAACTTACCAGTATTGGGATTAACAAAAATTATGGTAATATAAGCATAGTGAGACATTATACACACATATATAACCACGGTTTTCAATCTTGTGTTCATGTATTAGAAGCTTAAAAAAAGCTTCCTCCTGCACAGAAATAATTATAGTTATCGGGTCACTGTTAGCTTTATAGCAGTGCATGTTCCTGGTATTTGTTTGCCAGGTAATGTCCTAACGAGCAACTTTAATGTTAAATTACTCTAAATAGATTTTAAAAAATGGATAAACCAATGTTTATGTTTTCTTTGCAAATATTATGCTCATCAAAGAAAGATAAACATCATGAAATGAAGAACTAACAGTGCACAATAGCACTTTACAAAAACCATTATTCTTGCTTTGAATAGAATTATCCACAGAAGCAGGTGACACCGCAAGGACAATCGCTGTGTTGTGTAAATCTTTTTAAGCTGAAGCATAAGTCAAAGTTTGCAAAGAACAAAATATAACCTTAAAGCCACACAAACCAGTCCAGCAATGAATAGGTTATGATGTTCGTTTCTTCATTGTTTGACCCCGCATTTTACAGGCATTCATTGACTGCTAATATATTGTACAGGGTTGTGTTTACCTCAACAGGGTTTCCGAGCAGATGTTTATATCCACTCCCACGAAGCTGACACACTCCTCGACCACACTGTCCAGAGTAGCTTTCAACAATGTCTGAGAGACGTCGTGCTGAAAAGAAAGAGAGTGTTAGCAATAACATGAAAGCAGCAGCGAGTCTGTATGTTTAGCTACTGCTGGCAACAATTTACAGACATGTTAAAATAACAAGAGCATAAATAATTTGAGAAAAGATCAAACACAACTTTGCATCAATATATTTTCATACCAGATGATGCTTTTATAATAATTCTTTGATTTGGAGCTCCTGATTGCAAAGTATGCATGATAAATTGTGTTAAAAATGCCCAACCTATTGACTCCTAATTGTGGTGGTTAGTTAAGTCTACTACACATTTGGGGTGGAGGGAGGGGAGGAATAAACACAGAAACAGAATTTGACAGCAGATAAGAACCATAGGCACATGTCTGCCCATCTAGTTCATAGGATAGCATTATACTTATCATAGGCATTTTTTAAGTCCCCCCACAGTGTTTGTCATTACTACCTGTAATAGAAGTTTATTCCATGGGGGGTAGTTATCAAGCCGTCAACCTCAAATACTCTGGAATTCCGCAGCGTATTTGTGGCGAGGCTGATTCGCCTTAGTTATCAAAGGCTCGAGACCGGCAAAAGTAGAATTTTGTGACGTAAACTTCGATCCGCCGGACTCAGTCCGACACAGATCGATTCTTACGTCACTCCAGATGTTCCGCACACAAGTGCGGCACAATCTCACTACTTTTGCTAGTTATCAAAAAACTAGCAGGTACGCTTGGCACTTTTACGGCCCAGCGTACCTGGTTTTCAAACCGCCACCCCTGGAGGCGGCGGATCCCATAGGAATCAATGGGAGTCTGACCATAGCGAAAGTACAAGTTCGCTGCTGACAGACATCCCATTGATTTCTATGGGAGCTGTCTGCACCTAACACCCTAACATGTACCCCGAGTCTAAACACCACTAATCTGTGCCTCCTACACCGCCGCAACTAAATAAAGTTATTACCCCCTAAACCGCCGCTCCCGGAGCCCACCGCAACTATAATATATGTATTAACCCCTAAACCGCCGCTCCCTGAACCCGCCGCAACCTATATTAAACTATATTAAATTTATTAACCCCTATCCTGCCCCCCCTACACCGTCGCCACCTATATTAAATTTATTAACCCCTATCCTGCCCCCCACTACACCGCCGCCACTGTAATAAAATTATTAACCCCTAAACCTAAGTCTAACACTAACCCTAACACCCCCCTAACTTAAATATTAATTAAATAAATCTAAATAATATTTCTATTATTAACTAAGTTAATCCTATTTAAAACTAAATACTTACCTGTAAAATAAACCCTAATATAGCTACAATATAAATAATAATTATATTGTAGCTATCTTAGGATTTATATTTATTTTACAGGTAACTGTATTTATTTTAGCTAATTAGAATAGTTATTAAATAGTTATTAACTATTTAATAACTACCTAGCTAAAAGAAATACAAAATTACCTGTAAAATAAATCCTAACACTACACTATCATTAAATTAATTAAATAAACTACCTACAAATAACTACAATTAAATACAATTACATAAACTAACTAAAGTACAAAAAATAAAAAAAGCTAAGTTACAAAAAATAAAAAAATAAGTTACAAACATTTAAAAAATATTACAACAATTTTAAGCTACTTACACCTAATCTAAGCCCCCTAATAAAATAACAAACACCCCCAAAATAAAAAAATGCCCTACCCTATTCTAAATTAAATAAAGTTCAAAGCTCTTTTACCTTACCAGCCCTTAAAAGGGCCATTTGTGGGGGCATGCCCCAAAAAGTTCAGCTCTTTTGCCTGTAAAAGAAAAATACAACCCCCCCAACATTAAAACCCACCACCCACATACCCCTAATCTAACCCAAACCCCCCTTACAAAAACCTAACACTAATCCCCTGAAGATCATCCTACCTTGAGTCGTCTTCACTCAGCCGAGCAGCGATGGAACCAAAGTGGACATCCGGAGCGGAAGAAGTTAATCCTCCAAGCGGCGCTGAAGAAATCTTCCATCCGATGAAGTCATCATCCAGGCGGCGCTGAAGAAGTCTTCGATCCGGGCGATGTCATCTTCCAAGAGGCGCTGAAGAGGTCTTCTATCCGGGCGATGTCATCTTCCAAGCCGGGTCTTGAATCTTCATCCCGCTGACGCAGAACATACTTCTTCACCGACGGACTACCGACGAATGAAGGCTCCTTTAAGGGACGTCATCCAAGATGGCGTCCCCTCAATTCCGATTGGCTGATAGGATTCTATCAGCCAATCGGAATTAAGGTAGGAAAAATCTGATTGGCTGATGGAATCAGCCAATCAGATTCAAGTTCAATCCGATTGGCTGATCCAATCAGCCAATCAGATTGAGCTCGCATTCTATTGGCTGATCGGAACAGCCAATAGAATGCGAGCTCAATCTGATTGGCTGATTGGATCAGCCAATCGGATTGAACTTGAATCTGATTGGCTGATTCCATCAGATTTTTCCTACCTTAATTCCGATTGGCTGATAGAATCCTATCAGCCAATCAGAATTGAGGGGACGCCATCTTGGATGACGTCCCTTAAAGGAGCCTTCATTCGTCGGTAGTCCGTCGGTGAAGAAGGATGTTCCGCGTCGGCGGGATCAAGATTCAAGACACGGCTTGGAAGATGACATCGCCCGGATAGAAGACCTCTTCAGCGCCTCTTGGAAGATGAGATCGCTCGGATCGAAGACTTCTTCAGCGCCGCCTGGATGATGACTTCATCGGATGGAAGATTTCTTCAGTGCCGCTTGGAGGATTAACTTCTTCCACTCCGGATGTCCACTTCGGTTCCATCGCTGCTCGGCTTAGTGAAGACGACTCAAGGTAGGATGATCTTCAGGGGATTAGTGTTAGGTTTTTGTAAGGGGGGTTTGGGTTAGATTAGGGGTATGTGGGTGGTGGGTTTTAATGTTGGGGGGGTTGTATTTTTCTTTTACAGGCAAAAGAGCTGAACTTTTTGGGGCATGCCCCCACAAATGGCCCTTTTAAGGGCTGGTAAGGTAAAAGAGCTTTGAACTTTATTTAATTTAGAATAGGGTAGGGCATTTTTTTATTTTGGGGGGGTTTGTTATTTTATTAGGGGGCTTAGATTAGGTGTAAGTAGCTTAAAATTGTAATATTTTTTAAATGTTTGTAACTTATATTTTTATTTTTTGTAACTTAGCTTTTTTTATTTTTTGTACTTTAGCTAGTTTATGTAATTGTATTTAATTGTAGTTATTTGTATTTAATTTATTTAATTAATGTAATGATAGTGTAGTATTAGGTTTAATTGTAACTTAGGTTAGGATTTATTTTACAGGTAATTTTGTATTTCTTTTAGCTAGGTAGTTATTAAATAGTTAATAACTATTTAATAACTATTCTAACTAGCTAAAATAAATACAAAGTTACCTGTAAAATAAATATAAATCCTAAGATAGCTACAATGTAATTATTAATTATATTGTAGCTATCTTAGGGTTTATTTTACAGGTAGGTATTTAGTTTTAAATAGGAATAATTTATTTAAGTATAGTGTAGTGTTAGGTGTAATTGTAACTTAGGTTAGTTTTTATTTTACAGGTACATTTCTCTTTATTTTAGCTAGGTAAGCTATTAAATAGTTAATAACTATTTAATAGCTATTGTACCTAGTAAAAATAAATTGAAAGTTGCCTGTAAAATAAAAATAAATCCTAAGATAGCTACAATATAATTATTATTTATATTGTAGCTATATTAGGGTTTATTTTAAAGGTAAGTATTTAGTTTAAAATAGGATTAATTTAGTTCATAAGAGTAATATTATTTAGATCTATTTAATTAATATTTAAGTTAGGGGGGGCGTTAGGGTTAGGGTTAGACTTAGGTTTAGGGGTTAATAATTTTATTACAGTGGCGGCGGTGTAGTGGGGGGCAGGATAGGGGTTAATTAATTTATTATAGGTGACGACGGTGTAGGGGGGGCAGGATAGGGGTTAATAGGTTTAATATAGGTTGCGGCGGGTTCAGGGAGCGGCGGTTTAGGGGTTAAACTATTTATTTAGTTGCGGCGAGGTGCGGGATCAGCAGGATAGGGGTTAATAATTTTATTATAGAGGCGACGGTATAGGGGGGGCAGGATAGGGGTTACTAGGTATAATGTAGGTGGTAGCGGTGTCCGGGAGCGGCGGTTTAGGGGTTAATACATTTATCAGAGTTGCGGCAGGGTCTAGGAGCGGCGGTTTAGGGGTTAGTAACTTTATTGAGTTACGGGAGGCTCCGGGGGCGCCGGTATAGGGGGTAGAACAGTGTAGTTTAGTGTGGGTGCTTAGTGACAGGCTAGCAATAAAGCTGGGAAAAAGCCGAAGAGCAGCGAGATCGGATGAGTGATAACTATCACAGTCCGCTGCTCATCGCCCCGCGGCTTTTTGACAGCTTTATTTGATAACTTAGGCGAACATATTCAAGGTCCGCGGCGGCGAAGGTAGGCGAGCTTAGGCGGGCGTATTGGGCCGGCGAAGGCAGAAAAGTAGACGGCTTGATAACTACCCCCCCCATGAATCAACTAAAGAGGTTTACAAAAATTACTCCTGAATGTTCTACCTTTCAGCTTGAGAACATGACCCCTTGTTCTCTAATTGTTCTTTTTGTGAAAAATACAGCCTCAGCTTTACTAAGCACCTTACTATAATTGAAAGTTACTATCAATTCACCTTTCTCCTTTAAGCTATTCATATTTAGGTTATTGAGCCTTTCCTGGTAAGTTTTATTTTTCAGAGGCATATACACATATGCTATGAGGGCTCGTGCGCCAGTATTCAATATCAGAGAGCTCGCAGTAGTGTGTATTGTGTCCGAAAAGACAAAGGAACACTAAACCCCAAAATTTTCTTTCATGATTCAGATAGAGAATACAATTTTAAACAACATTCCAATTTACTTCTATAATCTAATTTGCTTAATTCTTCAGATAACCTTTGTTGAATAAATATCAATGCACATGGATGAGCCAATCACACGAGGGATTACCAAAAAAATAAAATAGAAATAACATAAATTATGCTTACCAGATAATTTCCTTTCCTTCTGTATGAGGAGAGTCCACAGCTTCATTCCTTACTTGGGAAAATACCGAACCTGGCCACCAGGAGGAGGCAAAGACACCCCAGCCAAAGGCTTAAATACCTCCCCCACTCCCCTCATCCCCCAGTCATTCTGCCGAGGGAACAAGGAACAGTAGGAGAAATATCAGGATATAAATGGTGCCAGAAGAACAAAACAAAAATTTAGGTACACCCAACAGAGAAAACAGGCGAGGGCCGTGGACTCTCCTCAAACAGAAGGAAAGGAAATTATCTGGTATGCATAATTTATGTTCTCCTTTTGAATATGAGGAGAGTCCACAGCTTCATTCCTTACTTGTGGGAAACATATACCCAAGCTCTAGAGGATGCCGAATGAAACGGTAGGAAAAAAAAAAAAAAAAGGAGAGGTGGACCCTATTCTGAGGGCATCACAGCCTGCAAAACCTTTCTCCCAAAAGATGCTTCAGCCGAAGCAAAAACGTCAAACTTGTAAAATATTGAAAAGGTATGTAAAGAGGACCAGGTAGCCGCCTTACAAATCTGTTACATAGAGGCCTAATTTTTGAAGGCCCAAGAGGAAGCCACTGCTCTAGTTGAATGAGCCTTAATCCTCTGAGGAGACTTATGTACCGCTGTTTCATATGCTAAGCGAATAATGCTCCTCAACCAAAAAGATAAGGAAGTGGACGAGGCTTTCTGCCCCTTACGCTTTTTAGAATAGACACCTTAGACAAGAAACAAAGAAGAAGTATGTCTCCTTAGAAGCTTGAAGATAGAACTTCAAGGCCCGAACCACATCCAAATTATGAAGTAACCGCTCCTTCGAATAAGAAGGGTTAGGACACAATGAAGGAACAACAATCTCCTAATTGATTTTGCTATCAGAAACAACCTTAAGAAGAAAACCTAACCCAGTACGAAGAACAGCCTTATCAGCATGGAAAACTAGGTAAGGGGGCAAACATTGCAAGGCAGCCATCTCAGATACTCTGCGTGCCGAAGCAATAGCCAATAAAAAGAGAAACTTCCAAGATAGTAATTTAATGTCAAGCCCGTGCATAGGCTCAAACGGAGCCCTCTGCAAAACCTTAAGAAGATTCAAACTCCAAGGAGGAGCGCTAGGTCGAAACACAGGTCTGATTCTCGTCAGAGCCTGAACAAAAGACTGGACGTCTGGAAGCTCAGCGAGCCTCTTGTGCAGTAAAACAGATAGGGCCAAAATCTGTCCCTTAAGGGAGCTAGCAAAAAGGCCCATCTCCAGACCATCCTGGAGAAAGGAAAGAATCCTGGAAACCCTGACCTTATGCCAGGGAACTCCACGCTCTTCACACCAGAATAAGTAGGTCCTCCCCACCTTATGATAGATGCTATGAGTAACCGGTTTACGAGCTTGAATGAGAGTATCAATAACTCTCTCAGATAAACCTCTCTTGGCTAGGACTAAGCGTTCAATCTTCACACAGTCAGACTCTAGATTTTGATGAACAAAAGGACCTTGTTCCAGCAGATTCCTGCGACAAGGTAACCTCCATGGAAGAGATGAGGACATCCCCACCAGATCCGCGACCACATCCTCCGAAGCCACAATGGAGCAATTAGAATAACGGATGCTCGCTGCTGCTTGATGCGGGCCACCACACGAGGTAGAAGTGGTAATGGCGGGAAAATGTAGATCAGACTGAACCTCCAAGGTACTGCTAATGCATCTATTAGCTCCGCCTGAGGATCCCCGGACCGTGACCCATCTCTGGGTAGCTTGGAATTGAGCCGGGGCACCATGAGATCTATCTCCAGTGTCCCCCATCTGCTGCAAATCTCTGCAAACACCTCGGGATGGAGAGACCATTCCCCCGGATGAAAAGATTGTCTGCTGAGGAAATCCACTTCCCAGTTGTCTACACCCGGAATGTGGATCGCTGACAGCAAGCAGTTGTGGGCCTCCGCCCATTACAGAATACAAGATACTTCCCTCATTGCTAGGGAGCTCCTCGTTCCCCCCTGATGGTTGATGTAAGCCATTGAGGTTATGTTGTCCGATTGGAATCTGATAAACTGGGCCGAACCCAGAAGGGGCCAAGCCTTCAGAGCATTGAAGATCGCTCGAAGTTCCAAGATGTTGATCGGGAGGAGGGATTCCTTTCGAGTCCACAGGCCCTGTACCTTGGGACAGGTGATCTGGACAGAGCCACCAGGAGAGCAATTCTCTCGAGCGCTGTCCAGAGAAATCTGTTGAGACAGAGCTGAATGATTGCCGTTCTACTGTCTCAGCATGCACAGCTGAAGAGGTCTTAGATGGAATCTGGCAAAGGGGATGATGTTCGTGCAGGGCACCATGAGCCCAATTACCTCCATACACCGAGCCACAGATGACCTGAAGGAGGTCTTGAGGGCAAGACAATTGGAAGTTAGCTTGTAACGTATCTGGTCTGTAAGGAACATCCTCATGGATATGGAGTCTATTATCGTACCCAGGAACTACCCTAGTACTGGGAATAAGAGAACTCTTTTCTAAGTTTATCTTCTATCCATGAGATCGAAGAAGAGAAAGAAGGGCTTTCGAATGGTCCTCTGCCAAACAACAGGACGGTGCTTGAACCAAAATATCATCTAAGTACGGTGCCACTGCAAACCCTCTGGTTCTGGCCACTGCGAGCAGAGCCCCTAGAACCTTCGTAAAAACTCTTGGAGCAGTAGCTAGACCAAACGGACGAGCAATAAACTGGAAGTGCTGGTTCAGGAACACAAATCTTAGGAACTTGAAATGTTCCTAGTGTATAGGGGTGTGAAGGTAAGCATCCTTCAGGTCTATCATGGTCATAAATTGTCCTTCCAGGACTAAAGGAAGAATGGACCTTATTGTCTCCATCTTGAACAAGGGGACAGACACGAATTTGTTTAACCATTTTCGGTCCAGAATTAGACGAAAAGTACCCTCCTTCTTTGGGACCACAAACAGGTTTGAATAGTATGCCAGACCTCTCTCTGCTGGAGGTACCGGTACAATGACCCCCAGGGCAGAGAGATACCTCACACACCCTAGAAAAGCCTCTCTCTTTTTCTGGCCTTGAAGTCAGGTTTGATAAGAGGAATATGCCCCTGGGAGGATGAGACTTGAAACCTATCCTGTATCCCTGAGCGATGACCTGCAGTACCCACGGGTCTTGCACGTCCCCAAACCAAGCTTCTGAAAAGAGTGACAGTCTGCCCCCTACCAGATCCAAAGCCGGATCGGGGGCCGCCCCTTCATGCCGACTTTGACTCGGTGGTCTTATTCTATTGAATTTATTCCAGGACTGAGGAGGTTTCCAAGTTCTCTTGGACTGTTCCGGCTTTGCAAAGGGATGCTGACATTGGGATTTGTCTGAACGAAAGGAACGAAAAGTAGGACCTTGTCCCTTAGGTTTCTTTTTCTTATCCTGCGGTAAAAAGGCACCTTTGCCTCCAGTAACCGTGATATGATAGGGTCCAGGCCTGGACCAAAAATAATCTTTCCCTTATATGGGAGGGAAAGAAATTAAGACTTCAAAGTCATGTCCGCAGACCAAGACTTCAGCCAGAGTGCCCTAGGGGCTAGCACAAAAAAAACGTGAAGCCTTGGTGTTCAGGCGAATAATCTGCATATTCGCATCACAAATAAAAGAATTAGCTATGCTTAAGGCCTTAATTATTTCCTGGATCGTGTCAAGGGGACCCTCCACCTCGATCAACTCAGATAAGGAGTCGCACCAGTAGGTAGCCGCCCCCGCAACAACAGCCGCTGCCGTTTGCAACAAATATCCTGTATGCTGAAACATCTTTCTTAATAGAGTTTCCAGCTTCTTATCCATGTGCTCTTTTTAAACAACGAACTATCCTCAAGTGGGATAGTAGTACGCTTAGCAAGCATGGAGATAGCACCGTCTCCTTTAGGGACGGAACCCCACAACTCCAACTGAGAGTCCGGAACCGGAAACAATTTCTTAAAGGAAGAAGAAGGGGAAAAACAAGAACCAAATCTTTCCCATTCATTCTTAATAATGTTCGCCATCTTTACGGGAACCGAGAAAGTCTGTGGTACCACCCTGTCCTAGTAGACCTTATTTAGTTTAGGAATACAAGGTTCCTCAGGTAATTTAGGTACTGGAACCTCTAACGTAGCCAAAAATTTCTTTAGCAGAAAGCGTAAGTGTTTAATCCTAAATCTAAAGTCTGGTTCCTCTGCAGCGGAAGGCCTAGAGGCAGCAGATTCCAACCCAGAAAGAGTATCCTCTGAAGTTTTAGAGGCGTCTTCATCCTCGGATAATCATGTATCAGATAAATTCAATAAGCTAGTAGATGACCCCTGGGAAGGATAGCAATATTTAACCTTTCGCTTGAGCTTAGCAGGGCGAGGTAAAGCAGTAAAGGCCGCAAACACTGCCGTTTGTAACTGTTCAATAAAGTCTAGCGGTAAAAGGGCCCCTCCAGATGGAGGAATAGGAGTGCTACAGGAAGCTGCATGTGTAATAGTAGATGACTGTAGGGTCAGAGGACGGAGACTCCTCAGAGGTAGATGGCTCAGTAGTACTAAACATATTAGCTTTGTTTGATAAGATTACTTTATCAAGGCATTTGGAACATAATTGAGCAGGCGGGTATACCGTGGCCTCCTCACAATATAGACAGGCATTAGATTTAGGTAAAGAGGAAGTACCCTCTAACGTATCAGAGTCCTCCATAGCTTGCGCTTATCAATAGGACTATATACAAAGATAAATGGCACCTTTATATCCCCAATGGCTGGGGCACTCCCCACCTCCTATGACCCAGGCCCAAGAGAGAAACCGCTTCATCTCCAGACAACCGCAAGGTCAGGAAGAAGAGAAACAATGTGACCACACCCGGTCACATGGTGCGCCATGCAGGACCGCCCCTGCACTACTAAAAGCGCACCAAGCCTAACAGGCTGTGCAGAGCTCCAAAATGAATGTAAAAACTGTACGTTCCAACATCTGACTGAGCCTCATCCCCCACATGTCACATCATATGTGATTAATCCCCCCTGTTCAATAATCCCCTTCCGGAGACATTAACCCTCAATTCCATTCAGATAAAAGGAGTCACACTGTTACCCTGTCTTTGTGCATTATCAAATGTGTATAAAAAATGAAACGATCTTACCAGAATCTATGCTGTCGAACAGAAAACACAGCCTCTACAGTCTCTCAAGTTTGACAGTCTTGTAGCATCGCTCCTGACATGGACTTGAGTGATAGAAGCAGGCAGTGAAACTCATAAACACTGATTGCTTAGGAGCTGTTAATACGAATCTGGATGGGTTCGCAGAAAGACTCTCCCTGCATCTCCAGACTCTAATAGCGTCTCACTGAGAGGCTGACAAGACTACTCAAAACTCCAGTCCCATTCCAAAGAGTACTACCCTCCATAAGGGACTACTCCGTATCTTCTGACACTTCTCTGCCAACCTCAGACTTGAATTTGCAACCAGCCACAGCAATGTTTTGGTGCCTAATAAAACAGTGATTCCAGTTCTAGTTCTGGATGAGGACCCTTTAAAGAACAGACTTAATTTCAGAAATTGCCTACCTTAAAGTGATTCGCTCTATTCATTAACAAAGGTTATAGTTTGACATTATTTCTTCACCTCCATCTTTTCCAGTTAATGAAGTTCAGTGTAACAAACCTGATTTTTTAACCTATTTCTACCTCAATATTATCTCACATGTATAATATAATTTTATTATACAGGATAGCAGTGAAGATTCGTTTTATTAAACCCCACAAGCTTATTAAAAAAATTGCAGAATATTTCAAGTTATAAGAAGCTTACATCTCTTCTCTTCATGGACTCAATGACTATCCAGTTAAGTCAATCCCTGAAGTGATTTCCTATATACTCTATACACAAATGTTCACTTTCTTCACCAACACTTTCCAAACTCATAAATAACCTACATTTGTTCCTCCCCTGGCCATAGTTGGTATAGAAAGAAGGATCCCTCTGCCAAAACCCTAACTAATTTAGATACCCGTGGAGCCACAAAAAAAAAAAAAAAATCAGAAAAAAATAGCAGACTGCTTTCAAAATTAATTAAAGACATTGAATACCTATTTATACTTTTTATTTATCAGAAGAAATATGGGGCAGCTGTTGGCTGCAGACAGCCCTGACAGAGGAGTAAGTGGTCTTGATCCTTGAAGTCAAATCTTTAAAGTCTGTGCTTCTACCTTGTTTATTTATCTATGCAAACAAAAAACACTTCGGGCTGGAGCAGAGCTAAAACTCAACAGTACCAAACAGGTGGAAACAAAACTTGAAGCTTAAACAAAAGTGTGGGAGCTAGCTTAACACATTGGGTGAGCCAATGACAAGGCGTTATGTGCAGCTACCAATCAGCAGCTATCTCATTAGTGTGTTGATGCTCCTGAATATGCCTAGGAATGCTTTTCAACAAAGAATACCAAGACAACAAAGAAAAAAGATAATAAAAATAAATTGTAAAGTTTTTTAAAATTGCATGTATCATCTTAATCATGAAATAAACATTTTGGGTTTGATATTCCTTTAGGTGCCTAATATTAAATGATGATGGGAGAATATGAAAAGGTATAAGACATTATTAAGATGTAAAAACAAACAAACATAATTTATGTAAGAACTTACCTGATAAATTAATTTCTTTCATATTGGCAAGAGTCCATGAGCTAGTGACATATGGGATATACAATCCTACCAGGAGGTGCAAAGTTTCCCAAACCTCAAAATGCCTATAAATACACCCCTCACCACACCCACAATTCAGTTTAACGAATAGCCAAGCAGTGAGATGATAAAGAAAGGAGTAGAAAGCATCAACAAAGGAAATTTGGAAATAATTGTGCTTTATACAAAAAATCATAACCACCATAAAAAGGGTGGGCCTCATGGACTCTTGCCAATATGAAAGAAATGAATTTATCAGGTAAGTTCTTACATAAATTATGTTTTCTTTCATGTAATTGGCAAGAGTCCATGAGCTAGTGACATATGGAATATCAATACCCAAGATGTGGAGTCTTCCACTCAAGAGTCACTAGAGAGGGAGGGAATAAACATAAAAATAAAAACAGCCATATTTCGATGAAAAAATTAATCCACAACCCCAAAAAATAGGTTTATTTTCATTTTTGAAAGAAAAAAACTTAAATAAAAAAACAGAAGAATCAAACTGAAACAGCTGCCTGAAGAACTTTTCTACCAAAAACTGCTTCCGAAGAAGCAAATACATCAAAACGGTAGAATTTAGTAAATGTATGCAAAGAGGACCAAGTCGCCGCTTTGCAAATCTGATCAACTGAAGCTTCATTCTTAAAAGCCCACGAAGTGGAGACTGATCTAGTAGAATGAGCTGTTATTCTCTGAGGCGGGGCCTGACCCGACTCCAAATAAGCTTGATGAATCAAAAGTTTCAACCAAGAAGCCAAGGAAATAGCAGAAGCCTTCTAACCTTTCCTAGGACCAGAAAATAAAACAAATAGACTGTAAGTCTTCCTAAAATCTTGAGTAGCTTCCACATAATATTTCAAAGCTCTTACCACATCCAAAGAATGTAAGGATCTCTCCAAAGAATTCATAGGATTGGGACATAAGGAAGGGATAACAATTTCTCTACTAATGTTGTTAGAATTCACAACCTTAGGTAAAAATTGAAAAGAAGTCCGCAAAACTGCCTTATCCTGATGAAAAATCAGAAAAGGAGACTCACAAGAAAGAGCAGATAGCTCAGAAACTCTTCTAGCAGAAGAGATAGCCAAAAGGAACAACACTTTCCAAGAAAGTAGTTTAATGTCCAAAGAATGCATAGGCTCAAATGGAGGAGCCTGTAAAGCCTTCAGAACCAAATTAAGACTCCAAGGAGGAGAAATTGATTTAATGACAGGTTTAATACGTACTAAAGCCAGTACAAACAGTGAATATCAGGAAGTATAGCAATCTTTCTGTGAAATAAAACAGAAAGAGCGGAGATTTGTCCTTTCAAGGAACTTGCAGACAAACCCTTATCCAAACCATCCTGAAGGAACTGTAAAATTCTAGGAATTCTAAAAGAATGCCAGGAGAATTTATGAGAACAACACCATGAAATGTAAGTCTTCCAAACTCTATAATAAATCTTTCTAGAGACAGTTTTACAAGCTTGTAACATAGTATTAATCACTGAGTCAGAGAAACCTCTATGACTTAGAACTAAGAGTTCAATTTCCATACCTTCAAATTTAATGATTTGAGATCCTGATGGAAAAACGGACCTTGAGATAGTAGGTCCGGCCGTAAAGGAAGTGGCCAAGGCGGGCAACTGGACATCCAAACCAGATCCGCATACCAAAACCTGTGTGGCCATGCTGGAGCCACCAGCAACACAAAAGACTGTCCATGCTGGAGCCACCAGCAACACAAAAGACTGTTCCATGATGATTTTGGAGATCACTCTTGGAAGGAGAACTAGAGGCGGGAAGATGTAAGCAGGATGATAACACCAAGGAAGTGTCAGCGCATCCACTGCTTCCGCCTGAAAATCCCTGGACCTGGACAGGTATCTGGGAAGTTTCTTGTTTAGATGAGAGGCCATGAGATCTATCTCTGGAAGCCCCCACATCTGAACAATCTGAGAAAACACATCTGGATGGAGAGACCACTCCCCTGGATGTAAAGTCTGGCGGCTGAGATAATCCGCCTCCCAATTGTCTACACCTGGGATATGCACAGCAGAGATTAGACAGGAGCTAGATTCCACCCAGGCAAGTATCCGAGATACTTCTTTCATAGCTTGAGGACTGTGAGTCCCACCCTGATGATTGACATAAGCCACAGTTGTGATATTGTCTGTCTGAAAACAAATGAACGGTTCTCTCTTTAACAGAGGCCAGAACTGAAGAGCCCTGAGAATTGCACAGAGTTCTAAAATATTTATTGGTAATCTCGCCTCTTGAGATTTCCAAACCCCTTGTGCTGTCAGAGATCCCCAAACAGCTCCCCAACCTGAAAGAAACAAAAGAAGGCACTTGAACCAAGCAATGGTGATCTATCCACAATGTCAGAGAGTGTCGTACATTGGGATTCAATGATATTAATTGTGGTATCTTTGTATAATCCCTGCACCATTGATTCAGCATACAATGCTGTAGAGGTCTCATGTGAAAACGAGCAAAGGGGATCGCGTCCGATGCTGCAGTCATGAGACCTAAAACTTCCATGCACATAGCCACTGAAGGGAATGACTGAGACTGAAGGAGCCGGCATGCTGCGACCAATTTTAAACGTCTCTTGTCTGTTAGAGACAGAGTCATGGACACTGAATCTATCTGGAAGCCTAAAAAGGTGACCCTTGTCTGAGGAATCAAGAAACATTTTGGTAAATTGATCCTCCAACCATGTTTCAGAAGAAACAACACTAGTTGATTCGTGTGAGATTCTGCAGTATGTAAAGACTGAGCTAGTACCAAGATATTGTTCAAATAAGGAAACACCGCAATACCCTGTTCTCTGATTACAGATAGTAGGGCACCCAGAACCTTTGAAAAGATTATTGGAGCTGTAGCTAGGCCAAATGGAAGAGCAACAAATTGGTAATGCTTGTCTAGAAAAGAGAATCTCAGAAACCGATAGTGTTCTGGATGAATCAGAATATGAAGGTATGCAAACTGCAAGTCTATAATAATGTCCTCGCTGAACAAAAGGCAGAATAGTCCTTATAGTCACCATCTTGAAAGTTGGTACTCTTACATAACGATTCAAAATTTTTAGATCCAGAACTGGTCTGAATAAATTTTCTTTCTTTGGTACAATGAATAGGTTTGAATAAAACCCCAAACCTTGTTCCTGAGGAGGAACTGGCATGATTACCCCTGAAGACTCCAGGTCTGAAACACACTTCAGAAAAGCCTGAGCTTTTACTGGATTTACAGAGATGCGTGAGGAAAAAATCTTCTCACAGGAGGTCTTACTTTGAATCCTATTCGATACCCTTGAGAGACAATGCTCTGAATCCAATGATTTTGGACAGATTTTATCCAAAAATCCTTGAAAAACCTTAATCTGCCCCCTACTAGCTGAGCTGGCATGAGGGCCGCACCTTCATGTGGATTTAGGGGCTGACTTTGGTTTCCTAAATGGCTTGGATTTATTCCAATTTGAGGAAGGCTTCCAATTGGAAGCAGATTCCTTGGGGGAAGGATTGAGTTTTTGTTCCTTATTCTGACGAAAGCAATGAAAACGGTTAGAAGCCTTAGATTTACCCTTAGGTTTTTTATCCTGAGGCAAAAAAACTCCTTTTCCCCCAGTGATAGTTGAAATAATAGAATCCAACTTAGAACCAAATAAATTATTACCTTGGAAAGAAAGAGATAGTAATCTAGATTTAGATGTCATATCAGCATTCCAAGATTTAACCCACAAAGCTCTTCTAGCTAAAACAGCTAAAGACATGGATCTAACATCAATTTTGATAATATCAAAAATGGCTTCACAAATAAAATGATTAGCATGTTGCAGAAAGCGAACAACGCTAGATATGTCAGAATCCAATTCGTGTTACGCTAAATTTTCCAACCAGAAAGTTGATACAGCCGCAACATCAGCCAAAGAAACAGCAGGTCTGAGAAGATGACCTGAATATAAATAGGCCTTCCTTAGATAAGATTCAAGCTTCCTATCTAAAGGATCCTTAAAGGAAGTGCTATCTTCCATAGGAATAGTGGTACGTTTAGCAAGAGTAGAAATAGCCCCATCAACTTTGGGGATTTTTTCCCAAAACTCTATAGATTTTGCTGCTAAAGGATACAATTTTTTAAACCTTGAAGAAGGAATAAAAGAAGTACCTGGTTTATTCCATTCCCTTGAAATCATATCAGAAATAGCTTCAGGAATGGGAAAAACCTCTGGGGAAACCACAGGAGGTTTAAAAACAGCATTTAAACGTTTATTAGACTGAACGTCAATAGGACTGGTTACCTCAATATCCAAAGTAATTAACACTTCTTTTAATAAAGAACGCATATACTCTATTTTAAATAAATAAGTAGATTTGTCAGTGTCAATGTCTGAGGAAGGATCTTCTGTTTCAGATAGATCCTCATCAGAAGAGGATGAATTATTATGTTGTTTGTCATTTGAAATTTAATCAGCTAATAAGAAGTTTTAAAAGACCTTTTACGTTTATTAGAAGGTGGAAATGCAGACAAAGCCTTCATAATAGAATCAGAAACAAATTCTTTAAAATTTACAGGTATATCATGCAGATTAGAAGTTGAAGGAACTGCACCTGGCAATGTACTATTACTGATGGAAACACTATCTGCATGTAAAAGTTTATCATGACAACTATTACAAATGACATTCGGTGGAATAATTTCTACAATTTTACAACAAATGCACTTAGCTTTGGTAGAACCGATGTCAGGCAGAAATGTTCCAGCAGAAATTTCTGAGGCAGGATCAGATTGGGACATCTTGCACAATGTAAGAGAAAAAACAACATATAAAGCAAAATGATCTATTTCCTTATATGACAGTTTCAGGAATGGGAAAAAATGCAATAGCATAGGCCTCTGAAAGCAAAAAGCAAGAGGCAAACAAACAAGGGGTATTGAAATAATGAAAAGAGTTTGGCGCCAAGTATGACGCACAACGTAACGTAAACTCTTTTTTTGGCGCCAAAAATGACCAGAAATGACACACTCGCATCACTAATGACGCCGCCGTGTGAAAGGTCTCGGCATCACATGTGACGCCGGAAATGACAAAGATGCATCAAAAACGTACTTTTTCGCGCCAAATTTTTTTTTCGAAGAATGACGCAATAAAGTTTAGCATTTGACGCACCCGCGGGCCTAATACCCACAATTGCAAGAAGTAGTCAATTGAAAAAAGACTAAACCCCAGGTAAGAAATACATTTCTTAAAAATGTTTACATTCCCAAATATGAAAATGACAGTCTGCAGAGGGAAATACATGAACCTGACTCATGGCAAATATAAGTACAATACATATATTTAGAACTTTATATAAATGCATAAAGTGCCAAACCATAGCTGAGAGTGTCTTAAGTAATGAAAACATACTTACCAAAAGACACCCATCCACATATAGCAGATAGCCAAACCAGTACTAAAACAGTTATTAGTAGAGGTAATGGTAAATTGAGAGTATATCGTCGATCTGAAAAGGGAGGTAGGAGATGAATCTCTACGACCGATAACAGAGAACCTATGAAATAGACCCCCCGTTAGGGAAATCATCGTATTCAAATAAGTGATACTCCCTTCACGTCCCTCTGACATTCGCTGTACTCTGAGAGGAATCGGGCTTCAACAATGCTGAGAAGCGCATATCAACGTAGAAATCTTAGCACAAACTTACTTCACCACCTCCATAGGAGGCAAAGTTTGTAAAACTGAATTGTGGGTGTGGTGAGGGGTGTATTTATAGGCATTTTGAGGTTTGGGAAACTTTGCCCCTCCTGGTAGGATTGTATATCCCATATGTCACTAGCTCATGGACTCTTGCCAATTACATGAAACAAAAATAATTAATTCAATAGAAAATCCAGGGGACAGAAATTGATATTTCATGCAACCCATTAAAAAGATACCTTTAAAACCTACATGTCTTTTTATAGACAATCAATTTGACAATTTTCTAAAGATATATATATATAAAGCTTATGATATGGGAGGAAAATATATTTTTCTTGGTTTCTTAATATCAAATCAACTCCATCATCAGTATAACCTTACAACTCCTATAAACAAAAGCATTTCACCGCCTGTACCCAAACAACATCTAAAAAGGATTCACTTATCACTCTACAAGAGACGGTGATATTAGCAATGTCAATGTTTATGAGCCAGTGGAGCATGGCAAAAGACTTTTCCTGTCTACCTACCTCTTTAAAGAATTTCAACAACTGCGGTAGAATCTGGCATGATAGAAATAAAACTGTGAACAATTGACTACTAGCCCATTTCCGTCCAAATGAGACTCAAAATACCTACTGCAAATATTTGGATTAAAATCAGATTCCTAGTTTTTATACTAATTCCCAGACTGAATTGGCATGCTTTAATCTCATACACTACAGCAAAATAAACAGAAATTAATCTTTTTGCATCTACCGTGAAAACTGGCTAAATTCATTTAACAGACTCTGTCATCAAAAACAAAACTGATTCTGAAGTAAGCACAAGTTTTAGTTTATATATATCCTTCATGTTATTGAAAACTGGGTGTGAAATGCACTAAAGCAAGATGTTGTGTATGTAGACATACTCGTGTTCAGCATTAAAGCATTGCTTCATTAAGACCCACTTGTTGAAAACTGTACTATCATCTGCCTGCGATGTCATTGGACAGTTTAATTGACTGTCAACTACATTTTTTTATTGTTTAAAAACATAGATAATCCCTTTTTTACCCATTCCCCAGTTTTGCACAGAAAACATGGTTATATTAATACACTTTTTACCTCTGTGATTTCCTTGTATCTAAGCCTCTTCTGACAGCCCCCTGATCACATGACTTTTTATTTATTATCTATTGACTTGCATTTAAGCCAATTAGTGCTGTGTTGTTAGAACCTACGGGCGTGAGCACAATGTTGTCTATATGGCAGTCTCCTATTGTGAAAAGCAAATAAAAGCATGTGATAAGAGGCTTTAGTGACTTAGAAACAAACACAAATTTAGAGGTTTAAATGTTATAAAGCGTATTAATATAACAATGTTCATTGTGCAAAGCTGGGGAATGGGTAGTAAAGGCATTATCTATCTTTTTAAACAATAACAATTTTTGTTTTGACTGTCCCTTTAATCAAAAAGCATTATCCTAGTAAGTCAATTTGCTAAAAAGCAATTCACATAATCTTATCCTTACCACTAAAGGATAGTCATACTCAAACTGGACACATAATTAAAAACATGGAAAATCCCTAGACTAATATCATTTAATATAGATATTGAGGTGCCACAGATTAATGTTTTAAAACATAAATGTATTATTGAGGGTGGGGGCAGCCTCCAGCTAAAATGGCCACACATTGTGTGTGCTCTGTGCACTCCTGCCTATAAAGTGTTTTTTATTGAGCCACTGATTCACTCAGCCTAGGGGATAAGAGCCTTCTGACCTACGTCATGGATAGCTGGCTGATTAGCACTGGTGGTTGATACAGATCTGTTGGGACTGTCCTACTGGACCTGCTTCATTAGTTTGCTGGGCTCATCTCAGGTGGGCAAGGCTTCCCTTACCTTGTGGCGGCTGAGTGGCACTTTTCTTAGTTTCACTACAACCCCACCATAATTGAATGTCAGGGGCTACACTGGATCCTATTAGGATCGGGCCCCCAAACCTTCTGCCCGTAATCTAAACCCATAGTTAAAGCCAACTAGCATCACAGCAATTTAACATATTAGAAGTATACCTATGCTATGCCCCCAGCCTTCAGGTTTAAGATTTGCACTATCCGGGACTAATCTAGATTATACTTGCTGTAAACCCATAATGGGCTAGATTACAAGTGGAGAGCTAACAGTTGCGCTTGTGCGAAAAGGGGTTTATAGCGACTCTTTGTGCACGTATGAAGTAGTGCATGTATTACAAGTTGAAAGTAAACGCATTGAGTGCAATTGAATTGAACACCTGTCGGGATATCGCAACTTCAGAGTTCTGGTTAACTGTTAAGCGAGACAAAAAAGTTGCACGAAACACATCGAAAATACTAATAAAAAATTATAATAGTCACAGCACCACTATGATAATTAAAGAAAACTCTAATTATAATAACAAATAAATAAATCTATGTGTCAAAGAGGGGGTGCAGGAGTCTAGTATTGCCACATAAAATACTCCAATAAATATATTCAAATATGACTCAGCACACCTTTATGAAAAATAAGGCTCAATTTTATTTATTCCGCTTCAATAAACAGTATATCAAAATCCAAAATTCAAGTCCATCCACACATTCATCAATCATACATGCATAAAAAACAATAAAGATTCTGCCCCAGACGTCCCTGGGGGAATCAAAAGTATGGTGTCATCTTATAGAAGGAATCTCTCCTTTCTTGGAAATAAAATAGGATATGGATTAATCATGAATTTTGCTTGTTGAGATGTAATAATATTCATTTCTTTAGCCAATTCTACTATTTCCAGTATCTTACTTATTAGAGCGGATTTAGGAACTACTAATCCAGCTCCATCTTTACAAAAGAAAGGGTGTTTTCCATGCTACAATTGTGCACAATGCAATTCATTAATAAAAGGGGACAATGTGACACATCCCCATACTGGATGTAAAATTTGAATTAGGAACACATACAGGGAGTGCAGAATTATTAGCAAATGAGTATTTTGACCACATCATCCTCTTTATGCATGTTGTCTTACTCCAAGCTGTATAGACTCGAAAGCCTACTACCAATTAAGCATATTAGGTGATGTGCATCTCTGTAATTAGAAGGGGTGTGGTCTAATGACATCAACACCCTATGTCAGGTGTGCATAATTATTAGGCAACTTCCTTTCCTTTGGCAAAATGGGTCAAAAGAAGGACTTGACAGGCTCAGAAAAGTCAAAAACAGTGAGATATCTTGCAGAGGGATGCAGCACTCTTAGAATTGCAAAGCTTCTGAAGCGTGATCATCGAACAATCAAGCGTTTCATTCAAAATAGTCAACAGGGTCGCAAGAAGCGTGTGGAAAAACCAAGGCGCAAAATAACTGCCCATGAACTGAGAAAAGTCAAGCGTGCAGCTGCCAAGATGCCACTTGCCACCAGTTTGGCCATATTTCAGAGCTGCAACATCACTGGAGTGCCCAAAAGCACAAGGTGTGCAATACTCAGAGACATGGCCAAGGTAAGAAAGGCTGAAAGACGACCACCACTGAACAAGACACACAAGCTGAAACGTCAAGACTGGGCCAAGAAATATCTCAAGACTGATTTTTCTAAGGTTTTATGGACTGATGAAATGAGAGTGAGTCTTGATGGGCCAGATGGATGGGCCCGTGGCTGGATTGGTAAAGAGCAGAGAGCTCCAGTCTGACTCAGACGCCAGCAAGGTGGAAGTGGAGTACTGGTTTGGGCTGGTATCATCAAAGATGAGCTTGTGGGGCCTTTTTGGGTTGAGGATGGAGTCAAGCTCAACTCCCAGTCCTACTGCCAGTTTCTGGAAGACACCTTCTTCAAGCAGTGGTACAGGAAGAAGTCTGCATCCTTCAAGAAAAACATGATTTTCATGCAGGACAATGCTCCATCACACGCGTCCAAGTACTCCACAGCGTGGCTGGCAAGAAAGGGTATAAAAGAAGAAAATCTAATGACATGGCCTCCTTGTTCACCTGATCTGAACCCCATTGAGAACCTGTGGTCCATCATCAAATGTGAGATTTACAAGGAGGGAAAACAGTACACCTCTCTGAACAGTGTCTGGGAGGCTGTGGTTGCTGCTGCACGCAATGTTGATGGTGAACAGATCAAAACACTGACAGAATCCATGGATGGCAGGCTTTTGAGTGTCCTTGCAAAGAAAGGTGGCTATATTGGTCACTGATTTGTTTTTGTTTTTGAATGTCAGAAATGTATATTTGTGAATGTTAAGATGTTATATTGGTTTCACTGGTAAAAATAAATAATTGAAATGGGTATATATTTGTTTTTTGTTAAGTTGCCTAATAATTATGCACAGTAATAGTCACCTGCACACACAGATATCCCCCTAAAATAGCTATAACTAAAAAAAACTAAAAACTACTTCCAAAACTTTTCAGCTTTGATATTAATGAGTTTTTTGGGTTCATTGAGAACATGGTTGTTGTTCAATAATAAAATTAATCCTCAAAAATACAACTTGCCTAATAATTCTGCACTCCCTGTATACATGTAATTCCAGTTATGTCATATATGTCATTAAGTGTCCCTGTGGGCTGGCCTATGTAGGTGAGACGACACAATGTGTCCGTGATAGGATTAGACAACATAAAGCAGCCATTGGTAAATTAGATTTGGATGCTCCAGTGGCATACCATTTCACAGTAGCATCACACAATAAAAGCCAGTTAAGATTCCAGATAGTAGATGATGTTCCACCATTAAGGAGAGGAGGAGACAGACAAAGAACATTATTTAAAAAGGAAGCTCAGTGGATTAGAAAATTAGATACCTTATTTCCCAGAGGTTTAAATAGGGACATTCCATGGGTCATTTTGTATAATCAGTATGTACATACACTTAAGTTTGCAATTTTCGTATCTGTTAGTGTTAAATCAGGATAAAATAAAAGATTCTAATCTTATCTTGTTAACATTTAAATCTTATAAGAAAATAATTTTTTGTATATATTACACAAACATTACGCTAAGTAATAGAAAATCTATTTGAAACTTGTAGTGAATTTGTCACTCAAAATAGGTTTGGACATTAATGAGTCCTGCTGCATCATGTTAATATAAGTTAGAATTAGATTTACTTTAGAGTTTTTAATTTTGCGCTTAATAGTTGTAGGTTAGCATATACCTTAGAATATTTAGTGAGCATGTGAATGAGAGTGACGTATATGCGAGGTGTGTGTGGAGTAACCAATAGAATTGCATTAGGGCTTTTTTAAAGAGGCTGTGTTTCTGATGACGTATATTCCTTGAAAAAGGGCGGAGTCCCGAAAACACGCGTCAGAGTTTGTTTGCTATGCTGTTCATCACTTGACTGACACGCTTCCGATACAAGGACTCTGGAGTCTATTGCACTAACCAAAGAAAAGCTGGTATTAAACTCTGGTAACAGACGGAACATTGGACGCAAGAGTGGATTTAAGCTGGGAGCAATACATCTGACTGGGGAAGTGTAACGGAACCGCAAGTATTTGACTATAAACTAACATGCATGTTAAGAAATAGCCACTCTGAATTAACATACTGACATCTGAAACAAAGTGATACTCATGATTACATATGACAGGACGCTCCTATTATTGCTCAAATATATATTGTCATATGCTTTTTGGCGTTATCTACTAATAACAGTGCATATGTTTAGTTTCGCATGAACTGTGTTGTTGCTTTAATTGCTGTACTCAGGTCAAACTCTACCCTGCCGCATGTGTGGATCGAAAGTGGGAAAAATAAATGTTTAGAGTTTGTAGAGAAAAACGGCAAATATGATGCTCCATGACTAATACATATGCTGAACAAACTTACCGCTTTGCTTTGCTAAACACATTGACATACTAATGAATGACACGATCAGCTGCTGCTTATACTGAAGGAGCCTTACCTATGTCTGTGGGAATTTGTTACAATTTACATAAAGATTAGCAAGCGTGTATTTAATTGAAAAGAGGAGTGGTCTGCAATATAAAGAGAGTGACAGCATTTCAGCCAAGTTGCTTTAAAGAGTGTATTGGAAGTGACGTTGAACTTAATAGTTGGACACAGTTCTATCCTGTTTTCCTTTTACAAAGGACAATTCTAAATACATCGAATTGAACTGTTTTTATGTCCAAGAAAGGAGAGATTCTTCTATAAGATGACAGCATACTTTTGATTCCCCCAGGGGACGCTGGGGCAGAATCTTTATTGTTTTTTATGCATGTATGATTGATGAATGTGGTGGATGGACTTGAATTTTGGATTTTGATATACTGTTTATTGAGGGGCGGGGTATAAATAAAATTGAGCTTATTTTTTCATAAAGGTGTGGCGTGAGTCATATTTTAATACATCAAAAATACATTTAAAAAGTACATTTACACTAATAAGTAACACTAATAAAAATTATTTAGGAAACATATTGCATTAAAAAGTTATAAGGGTTCAAAGATAAGAGGTCTCAGCTGATAGAAAGAAAAAAAAAGCGCCGCAAAGGGTTTTAACATAGAGATACATACATATACATGTCTAAATATTTATATGTATATATACATATATATATATATATATATATATATATATATATATATACATTTACAGACATATATACACATATATAAGTGCATTGGAGACCTTTGCAGTCAAGTAGCTGAAAACATGTAAAATATATTTATGTAATATTCATATTTATTAAAGTGTTTAACTATGTATTTACATTACAATGTTCTTCACATATGGGAGGACTGCACTCACTGGATTTAGGTGAAAAAACAGAATTTATTGGATTTTGATATACTGTTTATTGAGGCGGTATAAATAAAATTGAGCCTTATTTTTCATAAAGGTGTGCTGAGTCATATTTTAATACATCAAAAATACATTTAAAAGTACATTTACACTAATAATAACACTAATAAAAATTATTTAGGAAACATATTGCATTAAAAAGTTATAAGGGTTCAAAGATAAGAGGTCTCAGCTGATAGAAAGAAAAAAAAGCGCCGCAAAGGGTTTTAACATAGAGATACATACATATACATGTCTAAATATTTATATGTATATATACATATATATATATATATATATATATATATATATATATATATATATATACATTTACAGACATATATACACATATATAAGTGCATTGGAGACCTTTGCAGTCAAGTAGCTGAAAACATGTAAAATATATTTATGTAATATTCATATTTATTAAAGTGTTTAACTATGTATTTACATTACAATGTTCTTCACATATGGGAGGACTGCACTCACTGGATTTAGGTGAAAAAACAGAATTTATGTTTACCTGATCCTTACTTGTGGGATATTCTCTTCCCCAACAGGAAATGGCAAAGAGCCCAGCAAAGCTGGTCACATGATCCCTCCTAGGCTCCGCCTTCCCCAGTCATTCGACCGACGTAAAGGAGGAATATTTGCATAGGAGAAATCATATGATACCGTGGTGACTGTAGTTTAAAGAAAATAAATTATCAGACCTGATTAAAAAAACCAGGGCGGGCCGTGGAACCGGACCACCTACCGTTGGAGAAAGTAATTTATCAGGTAAACATAAATTTCTGTTTTTCTGCCAACATGAGGTGTGTCCGGTCCACGGCGTCTATCCTTACTTGTGGGAACCAATACCAAAGCTTTAGGACACGGATGAAGGGGAGGGAGCAAATCAGGGTCACCTAGATGGAAGGCACCACGGCTTGCATAACCTTTCTCCCAAAAATAGCCTCAGAAGAAGCAAAAGTATCAAATTTGTAAAATTTAGTAAAAGTGTGCAGTGAAGACCAAGTCGCTGCTTACATATCTGATCAACAGAAGCCTCGTTCTTGAAGGCCCATGTGGAAGCCACAGCCCTAGTGGAATGAGCTGTGATTCTTTCAGGAGGCTGCCGTCCGGCAGTCTCGTAAGCCAATTCTGATGATGCTTTTGAAATCCAGAAAAGAGGGAGAGGAGGTAGAAGTTGCTTTTTGACCTCTCCTTTTACCAGAATAAACATCAAACAAGGGAAGAATGTTTGTCTAAAATCCTTTGTAGCATCTAAATAGAATTTTAGAGCACGAACTACATCCAAATTGTGCAACAAACGTTCCTTCTTTGAAACTGGATTCGGACACAAAGAAGGCACGACTATCTCCTGGTTAATGTTTTTGTTAGAAACAACTTATCGGAAGAAAACCAGGTTTAGTACGCAAAACCACCTTATCTGCATGGAACACCAGGTAAGGAGGAGAACACTGCAGAGCAGATAATTCTGAAACTCTTCTAGCAGAAGAAATTGCAACCAAAAACAAAACTTCCAAGATAATAACTTAATATCACGGAATGTAAGGGTTCAAACGGAACCCCCTGAAGAACTGAAAGAACTAATTGAGACTCCAAGGAGGAGTCAAAGGTTTGTAAACAGGCTTGATTCTATACCAGTAGCCTGAACCATAGGCTTTGAACATCTGGCATCAGGCTGCCAGCTTTTTGTGAGTATCACAGACAAGGCAGAAATCTGTCACCTGTCAGAGAACTTGCAGATATCCTTTCGTCCAAACCTTCTTGAGAAAGGATAGATCTTAGGAATTTTTATCATTGTCCCAAGGGAATACCGTTTAGATTCACAGTCAAACGATATATTTTTTCCATATTTTTGTGTAGATTTTTCTAGTTACAAGGCTTTCTACCTGAACAAGAGTGATCAATGACAGAATCTGAGAACCCCTCGCTTTCGATAAGATCAAGCGTTCAAATCTTCCAGCAGTCAGTTGGGAGTGAGACCTGATTCGGATGTTCGAACGGACCCTTGAACAAGAAGGTCTCGTCTCAAAGGTAGCTTCCATGGTGGAGCCGATGACATATTCACCAGTCTGCATACCAAGTCCTGCGTGGCACGCAGGAGCTATCAAGATCACCGATGCCTCTCTCCTGATGTATCCTGGCTACCAGGCCTGGGGATGAGAGGAAACGGCGGGAATACATAAGCTAGTTTGAAGGTCCAAGGTGCTACTAGTGCTCTACTAGAGTCGCCTTGGGATCCCTGGATCTGCACCCGTAGCAAGGGAACCTTGAAGTTCTGACGAGAGGCCATCAGATTCCATGTCTGGAATGCCCCACAATTGAGTGATTTGGGCAAAGATTTCCGGATGGAGTTCCCACTCCCCCGGATGAAATGTCTGACGACTCAGAAAATCCGCTTCCCAATTTTCCACTCCTGGGATGTGATTGCAGACAAGTGGCAGGAGTGAGCCTCCGCCCATTGAATGATTTTGGGTCACTTCTTCCATCGCCAGGGAACTCCTTGTTCCCCCCTGATGGTTTGATGTACGCAACAGTCGTCATGTTGTCTGATTGAAACCGTATGAATTTGGCCTTTGCTAGCTTAGGCCAAGCCTTGAGAGCATTGAATATCGCTCTCAGTTCCAGAATATTTATCGGGAGAAGAGATTCTTCCCGAGACCAAAGACCCTGAGCTTTCAGGGGGTCCCCAGACCGCGCCCCAGCCCACCAGACTGGCGTCGGTCGTGACAATGACCCACTCTGGTCTGCGGAAGCTCATCCCCTGTGACAGGTTGTCCAGGGACAGCCACCAACGGAGTGAATCTCTGGTCCTCTGATCTACTTGTATCGTCGAGACAAGTCTGTATAATCCCCATTCCACTGACTGAGCATGCACAGTTGTAATGGTCTTAGATGAATTCGCGCAAAAGGAACTACGTCCATTGCCGCTACCATCAAACCTATTACTTCCATGCACTGCGCTATGGAAGGAAGAGGAACAGAATGAAGTATTTGACAAGAGTTTAGAAGTTTTGATTTTCCTGGCCTCTGTCCAGAAAGATCCTCATTTCTAAGGGAGTCTATTACTGTTCCCAAGAAGGGAACCCTTGTTGATGGAGATAGAGAACTTTTTTCTATGTTCACTTTCCACCCATGAGATCTGAGAAAGGCCAGGACAATGTCCGTGTGAGCCTTTGCTTGTGGAAGGGACGACGCTTGAATCAGTATGTCGTCCAAGTAAGGTACTACTGCAATGCCCCTTGGTCTTAGCACCGCTAGAAGGGACCCTAGTACCTTTGTGAAAATTCTTGGAGCAGTGGCTAATCCGAACGGAAGTGCCACAAACTGGTAATGCTTGTCCAGAAATGCGAACCTTAGGAACCGATGATGTTCCTTGTGGATAGGAATATGTAGATACGCATCCTTTAAATCCACCGTGGTCATGAATTGACCTTCCTGGATGGAAGGAAGAATTGTTCGAATGGTTTCCATTTGAACGATGGAACCTTGAGAAACTTGTTTAGGATCTTGAGATCTAAGATTGGTCTGAATGTTCCCTCTTTTTTGGGAACTACGAACAGATTGGAGTAGAACCCCATCCCTTGTTCTCCTAATGGAACAGGATGAATCACTCCCATTTTTAACAGGTCTTCTACACAATGTAAGAATGCCTGTTTTTTTATGTGGTCTGAAGACAATTGAGACCTGTGGAACCTCCCCTTGGGGGAAGCCCCTTGAATTCCAGAAGATAACCTTGGGAGACTATTTCTAGCGCCCAAGGATCCAGAACATCTCTTGCCCAAGCCTGAGCGAGAGAGAGAGAGTCTGCCCCCCACCAGATCCGTCCCGGATCGGGGGCCAACATCTCATGCTGTCTTGGTAGCAGTGGCAGGTTTCTTGGCCTGCTTACCTTTGTTCCAGCCTTGCATTGGCCTCCAGGCTGGCTTGGCTTGAGAAGTATTACCCTCTTGCTTAGAGGACGTAAGCACTTGGGGCTGGTCCGTTTCTGAGAAAGGGACGAAAATTAGGTTTATTTTTTGGCCTTTGAAAGACCTATCCTGAGGAAGGGCGTGGCCCTTGCCCCCAGTGATATCAGAAATAATCTCTTTCAAGTCAGGGCCAAACAGCGTTTTCCCCTTGAAAGGAATGTAAGCAATTTGTTCTTGGAAGACGCATCCGCTGACCAAGATTTTAGCCAAAGCGCTCTGCGCGCCACAATAGCAAACCCAGAATTTTTCGCCGCTAATCCAGCCAATTGCAAAGTGGCGTCTAGGGTGAAAGAGTTAGCCAATTTGAGAGCATGAATTCTGTCCAAAATCTCCTCATAAAGAAGAATCTTTATTGAGCGCCTTTTCTAGTTCATCGAACCAGAAACACGCCGCTGTAGTGACAGGAACAATGCATGAAATTGGTTGTAGAAGGTAACCTTGCTGAACAAACATCTTTTTAAGCAAACCCTCTAATTTTTTATCCATAGGATCTTTTGAAAGCACAACTATCTTCTATGGGTATAGTGGTGCGTTTGTTTTAGAGTAGAAACCGCCCCCTCGACCTTGGGGACTGTCTGCCATAAGTCCTTTCTGGGGTCGACCATAGGAAACAATTTCTTAAATATAGGGGGAGGGACGAAAGGTATGCCGGGCCTTTCCCATTCTTTATTTACAATGTCCGCCACCCGCTTGGGTATAGGAAAAGCTTCGGGGGGCCCCGGGACCTCTAGGAAACTTGTCCATTTTACATAATTTCTCTGGAATGACCAAATTCTCACAATCATCCAGAGTAGATAACACCTCCTTAAGCAGGGCGCGGAGATGTTCCAATTTAAATTTAAAATGTAATCACATCAGGTTCAGCTTGTTGAGAAATTTCCCTGAATCTGAAATTTCGTCCCCTCAGACAAAACCTCCCTGGCCCCCTCAGACTGGTGTAGGGGCACTTCAGAACCAATATCATCAGCGTCCTCATGCTCTTCAGTATTTTCTAAAACAGAGCAGTCGCGCTTTCGCTGATAAGTGGGCATTTTGGCTAAAATGTTTTTGATAGAATTATCCATTACAGCCGTTAATTGTTGCATAGTAAGGAGTATGGCGCACTAGATGTACTAGGGGCCTCCTGTGTGGGCAAGACTGGTGTAGACGAAGGAGGGGATGATGCAGTACCATGCTTACTCCCCTCACTTGAGGAATCATCTTGGCCATCATTTTCTCTAAATTTTGTGTCACATAAATCACATCTATTTAAATGAGAAGGAACCTTGGCTTCCCCACATACAGAACACAGTCTATCTGGTAGTTCAGACATGTTAAACAGGCATAAACTTGATAACAAAGTACAAAAAACGTTTTAAAATAAAACTGTTACTGTCACTTTAAATTTTAAACTGAACACACTTTATTACTGCAAATGTGAAAAAGTATGAAGGAATTGTTCAAAATTCACCAAAATGTCACCACAGTGTCTTAAAGCCTTAAAAATATTGCACACCAAATTTGAAAGCTTTAACTCTTAAAATAACGGAACCGGAGCCGTTTTTATATTTAACCCCTTTACAGTCCCTGGTATCTGCTGTGCTGAGACCCAACCAAGCCCACAGGGGAATACGATACCAAATGACCGCCTTCAGAAAGTCTTTTCTATGTATCAGAGCTCCTCACACATGCATCTGCATGTCATGCTTCCCAAAAACAAGTGCGCAATAGAGGCGCGAAAATGAGGCTCTGCCTATGATTAGGGAAAGCCCCTAGAGAATAAGGTGTCCAATACAGTGCCTGCCGGTTATTTTACATAATTCCCAAGAATAAAATAATTCCTCAAAGCTATGAAGTATAAAATATGCTTATATATCAATCGTTTTAGCCCAGAAAATGTCTACAGTCTTAAAAGCCCTTGTGAAGCCCTTTTTTTTCTTATGTAATAAAAATGGCTTACCGGATCCCATAGGGAAAATGACAGCTTCCAGCATTACCAAGTCTTGTTAGAAATGTGTCATACCTCAAGCAGCAAAAGTCTGCTCACTGTTTCCCCCAACTGAAGTTAATTCCTCTCAACAGTCCTGTGTGGAAACAGCCATCGATTTTAGTAACGGTTGCTAAAATCATTTTCCTCTTACAAACAGAAATCTTCATCTCTTTTCTGTTTCAGAGTAAATAGTACATACCAGCACTATTTTAAAATAACAAACTCTTGATTGAATAATAAAAACTACAGTTAAACACCAAAAAACTCTAAGCCATCTCCGTGGAGATGTTGCCTGTACAACGGCAAAGAGAATGACTGGGGAAGGCGGAGCCTAGGAGGGATCATGTGACCAGCTTTGCTGGGCTCTTTGCCATTTCCTGTTGGGGAAGAGGAAAATCCCCACAAGTAAGGATGACGCCGTGGACCGGACACACCTATGTTGGAGAAATAATCCTTATGGTTTATTAAAAAAAGTTTTGAGGTCCACAGACCCCTTCATCAGACCAAGACAGAGTGAAAGCAAATGATACAACTTATAAATCTAAAGCCCCTCCCCATACATTAAAATGCGCCAAGAAATGGTAACCCTGGTGATATCTCAACAGTTGCTATAGTGTCATTAGTATACATATATCCATATTAGACATAAGTTTCAATCAAAAAGTGAATAATTCCATAATATCATGTGAACATGATTATATCAAACCATTATATACAGTGTAATATATGACACCAATTGTATATTTAACCCTAGTGAAATAATGTTTCATGTTTCTAACTGAAAGCTGCAGCTGTTTGTGTCTTGTACTCTTAATTAATCTAAGTGTAACACGGTTTCTTTCAATATAGTCAATATAGTCAGAGTTCCTGGACATATTTGTATCAAAGTCATGTGTGTATTTAGGAGTGCACTGATATATATTTTTTATGATATAATGTTAAACTCTTCTGAGTACTCAAGCGCTTACCTTATTCAGCGCTGTAATAGTTCACAGTTCTAGTTGCTTTTATCAAGCTGCTACAGTCCATCCTAAAAGCTGTGCAGCGTATGTATCCACAATACGGTACATGCGGAATGACCTCATACATCCACATGGCTAATTAGCATAGCCGTATGTGGGCATGGCCAAAAAGCGCATAAGTTGATTATATCTTCTTCATAACCACTTGTAATGTAGATGCTTAACATGCATTTCTTGATAGTAGGACCAGGTAGTCCTATGTAAACAAATATATACTAATCTGTGCTATTTATGTCCTGCTCACTACAATGTTAAACCATATAGTAAGGAATATTCCTGCAGTATCCCAGTGTGCACAAACGTATACATATCTAGGCTAGTGTATCCCATTCACTATAGTGTTAGCATGTTCTATTTAGTAAGTTCATACAATACCCCAATGAATCAATGGTCATGTATACTAGCAATCCAGTGAGTGCAGTCCTCATTGAACATATTCTGATTATATGACTTGGCACCCTGCTTGGTGCCTCAAGCGAAGTGGGAGTGCAGATACAGGAGGGATATATAGGTATAGAGTTTACCAAAAAACATATATTACCAAATAAAAGGATAAAGTAACGGAGAGTGCTGTTCTTTGGGACTTTTGTGAATAATGTTTTTCGAATGGTACCCTGGCGGTTGTATTTTGTATGGAAAGCGAGTGCTGGATCCAAACATCAGTATTAGCAGATGTAAGGCTCTGAATGAATAGGGAAAACAGCTGGTATTAACAAAATAACACCTATCTATCTATATATACGCACACTGACACAAAACACAGAAATGGACTGCACTATCAAACCGGATAGATAACACATTCCATGTCACTGCAAAACTTGCGCTGATGCCATTTTCCTCATAAGATAGAAACAACTTTTTTTTTCAGGATTAGCAAGCTAATAATTGTTTTGTAGGTTATAATGAGCTTGTAATTTTTTATTAAATTTTAGTGTATTTGAGACGGTATAGTTTTGTACATTGGCAGGCCTTGTCTGTAGGGCATGCACTCATGCAAAAACTGAGGCTAATTTTACCTCTTAAGTTACAGGTCAATACTTCAATATCAGATTTTCATTAGACTGCCCTTCTGTTTATGTTATCTATTTAATTTATTGTAGAATTTGTGAGACATATACTGGATGTACAAGATAAAGTTAAAGGGACATGAAACCCCAAATGTTTTCTTTCATGATTTAGAAAGAGCATGTCATTTTTTTTTATTTTTTTTTTAATTGTTTTATTTATAATCCAAGTCACTGTCCAAAAACAATATCAACCATTTTGAAAACATGGCATAATCAAAAGATACAATAAATTTGACAACATAGTACTATGTTCATTTATACATGTAGTTAAATTTAGGCTAATCATCACATTAATGAACACAAACATTTTATTTTTCCTACAATGCTTGGAGTTTTTGATTTCAGTATAACCCCCCCCCCCCTTGTTCCCCCCCCCATGCGAAGAGAAAACATAACAAAAAAAAAAAAAAAACAAACAAAAACAAACAAAAAAAAAAATTACCATCACTTTCTTCCTCCTGAAGCTTTACCAGTTCCCTAATAGAACAATTTCTGTATTTCTAAAGGGGAAGATTATATAATCTATTTCTGCAGCCGGAAAGATTTTTAAGAAGGCAGCCCATTTATCAAAGAACCTTTTAATGTCTTGTTCATTATTTATATCCGCGTTTCTCTGGTCTAAAATGCATTGTTTTTTCATGCAGTTTTTAATTTCAGTAATGCTTGGCATTGCATGACTTTTCCACTTCTTACAGATTAAATACCTGGTAGCAAGAATAGCGGAGATTATTATTTTTTTCATCAGTTTGCTTACCAGGCTCTTCCTTAAGGCAGAGTATTATCTGATATATTGGTCAAAGAGACATAGCCTATCTTAAGCACCTTTTTTAGCCAGTATTCGAGCCTAGCCCAGAGATTTTTAATCTTTGGACAATACCAAAACATATGTATTAAATCAGCTGCCTGATACGAACATTTAGGACATTTATTAAACCCTACATTCACACATTTGAAACCTCTCTCGGGGGTAAAATATGCCCCATGAAGGAGCTTAACATGTGCCTCCCTCCAAGTTGCAGAGAGCGTTACTTGTGCAATTTTTTTAATTGACAATTGAATAGTTTTAGACTCAATATTACTCTGAGGGATTGCTGTATTCCAGTAGAGGGCAATCTTTGCCAGTACCGGTTCTCCTTTATTTGTACCCAGAAGGTGATAACATGGTGCAATTGACATATGACCATTTCTTGTTAGAGCAAGCCAATCATCGAGTTTACCTAGTCCCCATTCCCAACCAGCTTTCTTAACTAGGTCCTGTGCAAAATGCCTTAATTGCAAATACGCAAAGAAGTCTTTATTGGGCAAATCAAAATCTCTTTTTAATTCCTGGAATGTTTTGATATATTTTCTCTCTTTATCAATTATTTGGTATACCTTGGTTAACCCCCGATTATGCCATTTCCTAAAGACTTCGGAATGCAATCCTGATTGAAAAATAGGGTTACCTATTATAGGCAAAAGACAGGTAGCACTATTATTAATTGAAAGAAAGGTTACTATCTTGTGCCAAGCTTTAAGTGGGTTAAGAATTGTTTTAAATCGTTTAATTTCTGAGGGGATTTCTTTAGGTACTAAGTGTATTAATGCAGATAGAGAATATGGGTAGCAGACCACTGGTCTCGAGATAATTATTCAAGACATAGTTATTAGATGAGATCCCAGTCTGTTACGACACGAGCCAGAAAGGATAGGTTATATAGCCTTATGTCTGGTAAGGCAAGACCACCATCCTTTCTTGGTATTGAAAGTTTCATAAGAGATATCTTTGACCTCTTATTCTGCCATAAGAACTGTATAAGTGAAGTATTGATTGAACGTATATCCTTACCTAATAGAATTATTGGTGTATTTTGAAGTATATATAAAAGTTTTGGAAGAAGAGCCATTTTAAAAAGGGCAATCCTTCCAGAAAGTGATATTGGGAGATTTTGCCATAACAAAAGCTTTTCTTTGATCATTTTTACTACTGGGGGTATATTCAATGTATAGAGATCTACGGACCTTGTCGGAATATGAATCCCTAGATATTTAAAAGAATCTTTTACTTGGCGAAAAGGAGTTTCTAATATTGAAGTTTTATTTTTCCTGAGCCACACTATCTCTGATTTTGTCATATTTACTTTGTATCCAGAGAATGTACCAAATTGTTCCAAGATCTGAAAAAGTTTTGGTAAGTTCAGTTTGGTGTTAGCCAAATAAAGCAGCAGATCATCAGCATACAGACCGATTTTTATTTCGCAGTTACGAATTTTTATACCATCCAAATGATGGCGTATTTTAATTGCTAGAGGTTCAATGGAAATATTAAATAAGAGCGGGGAAAGAGGACAGCCCTGCCTTGTTCCTCTACCTAACAAGATAGAGGGGGAAATGTTGTTATTCACTATCAATCTTGTAGATGGGTGTTTATATAGATTTTCGATAAATTCAAGAAAATTACCTCTGATGCCAAATTGTCTTAACGATGTTTTGATATGTTCGTAAAATATTGAATCAAAGGCTTTTTCAGCATCTAAGGAAATAATAGCAAGGTCAGGTATGTCCTCCCCCCTGCTAGTTAAATTAGATAGTACCTCAAAATATTCTGTCACCAATAGGGCTTCCCTAATTTTTGAGGCTGAGTTGCGGTTATTTAGAAAACCTGCTTGATCAGTATGTATAATTTCTGAGAGGGGTCTTTGAAGTCTAGATGCTAGAATTGCAGTAAGAATTTTGTAATCTGAATTTAACAGTGCAATTGGTCTGTAGGATTCCTTGTATTCAGGGTTTTTTCCGCCTTTTAATATCAAAGTTGTGTAAGAATTGGTAAATGAAGAGGGGATCATTTTACCACTAATAAAGAAGCTGTTAAAGAGCATGCAAAGATGTGGGGTGGCTTCACCAATCAGGATCTTATAGAATTCACTAGGCAAGCCATATGGACCTGCTGCTTTATTTGAGGCAAGCTTGGATATTACTTTCTCTATTTCTTCTATGGAAATAGGGACATTGAGGCTATCAGCCATTTCTGATGTGACAGTAGGATACGTGATATCTCTCCAAAAGTCATCAGATGTATGCATATCACTTGTTTTAAATGAATATAATTCCTGGTAATATTCATTAAATGCAGCTAGTATGTCTTCGGCTTTAGAAAGCTGAAGACCTTTATTATACAATTTGTCTATGATTGGTTGTTTTTTTCTCATTTTTTATTAATTTGGCCAGCATCTTACCTGATTTATTACCATATTTATATAGCTTAGCCTGCATTTTTAATTCCTTTTGAGTTTCTTGCAGTAAAACAAAAGTATCCCTTTCATTTTTTGCTTTAACGTATTTTGCCCAATTTAAGGGGGTTTTGTCAAGCAGATAATGATTATAAGTGTTAGTTAAACATTGGCATGATTCTCTTTCTCTAGATCGAATTTTCTTATGCAGGGCTGAGCTATATGAAATTATTTCGCCTCTCATTACTGCTTTTGCAGTGTCCCAAAATACTTCAGGGCGGTTTAAATAGTCTTTATTAAAATGTACAAATTCCTTATATCTATTTATAAGCCAGTTCTTGAATTTTACCTCAGTCGTCAGATAGTAGGGAAAAAAGAAACGTGTTGCAGCAGAATACAAATGTGAAAGCTGAAACTCAAGTACAATCGGTGCATGATCTGAAAGAAATATTGGTCCTATATCTGTTTTTACCCCTCTCATCACCATACGTTCATCAATTAGAAAAATGTCGATTCTGGAGAGCGTCTTATGCGCCTTGGAAAGACAGGTAAAATTTTGAGTAGAAGGATTTTGCTGTCTCCAGATATCCCGCAGTGCTAAGTTCTGCATTATTTTTTTAAATATCTTACCCTCTAGATTATCTTTTTTTTGTTTTAACTGTTTGACATTATGTCTTAGCCTATCGATCGGGCATTGTGGTGCCATATTGTAATCTCCTCCCATAATTAAAGAGCCTTCCGTGAAGGATAATAATTTGGTCTGCAAAGTGTTCCAAAATTTTGGATCAAATACATTAGGGCCGTATGTATTACATAATGTATACATCTTCTGGGCAATCTTTATTTTCAGTAGTACATATCTCCCCCCAATGTCAGCCTCAAAATGTGTGACTTCGGTATCAATTTTCTTTCCTATTAGAATTGCTACCCCCCTTTTCCTCTTAACACTAGGTGCAAAATAGATTTCTTTTACCCATGTTGATTTAAGTTTTAAAGATTCTTTAGCTGATAAATGGGTTTCTTGAATAAAACCTATGTCAGTCTGGATCTTTCGCAGGTGATTAAGGATTGCTTTTCTCTTTATAGGGGTAGATATACCACCTACATTCCAAGATACTATTTTACAATTTTTATTCAGCATATTCATTTATACATTAAGAAGGGAGAAAGAGAAAAAAAAAATAAAAATAAATAAATAAAATAAATAAATAAAAAAAAAAAAAAAATAATAATAATAATAATAATAAAATAAAATAATAATAATAATTTAAAATTAGACACCTAAATTTTCTCCGCACAGGTGGGGGTTGGGTCCTAGGACTCACGTCTAGAAGAGACACGGTCTTTCCCATAAGCAAAAACCTATAGCTTACACTCAGTCTAATAATCAGATATTCAATATTGCTGTTATTAAGCTTAGGAACCCAGTGTGTTATAGAAGCTCTCAGCCAGTTGAGCTTCTTCAAAGAAGTGTGTGACTTCCCCAACTTTAACCTTTAATTTGTAGGGGTACATTATGGTTGCCTGGTACCCTTTTTGTATCAATTTGGAACAAATAGGAGCAAGCTCCCTTCTCCTTGCTGCAGTGTCAGCGGAGAAATCTTGAAACATAAGGATTGTAGCGTCTCCAGCCTTAACAGGCTGTTGTTTGCGATAATGCTGGAATAAGGTAAGTTTGTCTTGAAAATTTAATATTCTAGCGATAACAGGCCTAGGCCTAGTTCTATCTTTATTGCCTGAGCGAGGTAGACCAAGTCTGTGCGCTCTCTCCACTGGGATGGGATATAGGGTAGATGGCATCTTTAAAATTGTAGGCAAGGTTTCTGATATAAAATTAACAAGATTGTCATATTGTTGTTCTTACGGAAGGCCTATAATTCTTATATTATTTCTTCTAGAACGATTTTCTAGATCTTCTAATCTGTTTTGAATTTTCTGTACGTTATTATTTATACCTTCTAGATTAGAACTATGCGTTATTGTTAGATCTTCCAGGTCCGAAACTCTTTGTTCGGCTTCCTGCAGCCTATTGGAGAATTGACGAACCTCTTGTGTCAGAGAAAGAAAATCTTGTTTGATTTCAGCTCTAAGAGCCTCAAATTTAGGAGAGAGCGCATCAGATATACTAGCGACTAAGCTGTGAATATTGGTTACTTCTTGTACAACTGGTACATTTAACATAGTTGGTTGCGCTTCTGTGGGAGGCTCCTGATTACCCTTCAATTTTCTGTCTCTCTGTCTTGCTGCCATGGCTGGAGAAATATTCCGGGGTGAGGTGTGAAGGAATTTATCCATGTGCCAGAAAAGAAAAGAGAATTAAAAAAAATTGAAGTGAGGCAATTTATCTAAGTGAAGATCAATACAGGGAGTGAACTTAATTTTAGAGTTAAGTTTGAGAAGGTGAAGCATTCTCAAATAGACAAGTGAGGATAGGGATGTGCACTATTGTGACCAAGTGAGGGAAAAGAAAAGGGGAGAGAGAAAAAAAAAAAAAAAAAAAAAAAAAAGGAAAGAAAGGAAAAATAATAAACTGTGAATTAAATCGTGTTATTTAGATCCAGCCAGGGATGCAGAGATCAGGGACGTTATTAATGTTAGGCAATTTTATGCCAATTTGTTAATTGTCTTACTGTTGCTAATCTTCAAAAGACACAATAAAGGAAATGGTATCTCTGAAAGCAGCAACAGCAATTTCTTAATTAGATTTATATCCAAGAAAATATTATTCCAGCAATTATATACAGTATATTTTATAGGTAAGCAAACATATTCACAGTGACCTAGTTATATCCTGGTTCAGTCAGTTTCATTTGTATTTTATTTTCAGAGAAGTTAAAATATCTCTTCTTTAAAGAAAATTTATAAGGTAGTTTTAACTAATGATCTTTATATTTCTATATAAACTTTCTCCCTGTCCAATAGTAAGGGATAGTATTTTATTTTCAGGGAACGTAGGAGATTTATTCTTAGGAAAGAGTTATTAGATAATATAACTGAGGATCTTTTATCTCTATATAGCCCTTCCCTCCAAGCAGTAATAATGGGTAATATATCCTGAAAAAGGTTATAGTAAATTTCTCTGGTATTGAATTATTAATTCCTTATTCACACTCAATAACCTTTGATTTTTTTTTTCCTCCCCTTCTCCTCTCCCTTCTCTCTCCCCTGAGAATGTTTCACTTTTTAGAGGAGAAAGTACAATGTCTTTTTACATACTATGCACATTTTACACATTCTTAAGCATTAACATTTTTGCCTAGATTTGCTCAATACATTGATATGACAAAAATTGTAGCGACAAGTAATATAGTTAAATAAAATTAAATGTGCCAAACAAATCATATGCAGAAAAAAAGAATCATATAAGGAGCCAATGAAAAAAAAAAAAAAAAAAAAAAAAAGTTCCTTTATATAGTTAATAAAGTTCAGCCAGTTCTTGTATGTATGCAGCTCGTCACCTTACCTGGGTCATTCTATGCATCAGCGTTCAACTAATAGCCAGGTAGGTGGGCAGAAAGAGCCTTCAATATGAGAAAATGCCAAAATTGCTGATACCTATTAGAGGGGTTAATTATACAGCCATCTTCCATAGCATTTTTACCAGGATCCATACAGTGTTCCCCAGGACATGCAGCTCTGGTTGGTATCCCCCAAAAAAAGGTGAAGAGAGAAAAACATGCTCCCAGATTGAGCACCTCCTAATTTAGCGCTTACCCACAGCGTCTCGAGGAACCAGAGCAGAGATATGCAGAGGCGCTGCACAGGGAGATCTCAGCGGCAACTGCCAGGCTAGCTACACACAGCCCCGACCTCCCACGCAGCACCGGTGGGGGAGGGGGGATTCTCCAGCAAGCTTTCAGTCCGGCACCGAGCAGAGCCGCTTCGAGTACTTATCGCTCCCTGCTTGAAGATGCGGCTCCGCCACCACACTTCAGCTCAGTCTCACGGATGATTTCTGTCTCCCTCGCAACTTCGGTGGGGGAGAGGAAGGTATGTGGGGGGGTCCGCCGCGCTGCTGTGGGTACTCAGGGCAGGAGTCAGGAAAAAAACATCAGGTCCTTTGTTAGTGCAGCAGTGTTGATATATGTAAATAGCCTTATCCTCCCACGCAGCACCGGTGGGGGAGGAAAGGGTATGGAGAGAATCTGCTGTTATCCTGCAGGTAATTAGGGCCAGGTTCAAGGCAGTTTATCAGTATAGCAGAGAGAGTGTATAAAGATGGCCTCAACCTCCCACGCAGCACCGGTGGGGGAGGGAGGCACTCTGTTCCTCTTTGAAGTTATATCACAAGTTCTAATATATATAAAAAGAGGAAGCCCAAGGTATAGGCTTTTTGCAAGCTGACTAATAATGTCAGCACAGTGGGATGTCTGTCCACTGTCTGGTTCCAGGAGCGTTGATACAGGCTATCCAAGAAGCTACCCAGGTCCCTGGGTTTGGCACGAGAAACTCCACCAGCAGCTGCAGGACTGGAAGGTAATCACACACAGGTGTGTGCAGTTAGCTCCTCCTCCGGAAACCACTCCTCCTAGATTATCAAGAGCATGTCATTTTAAACAACTTTCCAATGTACTTCTATTATCTAATTTGCTTCATTCTCTTGATATCCTTTGTTGTAAAGCATATATAGATAGGCTCAGTAGCTGCTGATTGGGGGCTACACATAGATGCCTCGTGTGATTGGCTCACCCATGTACATTGCTATTTCTTCAACAAAGGATAGCTGAAGAATGAAGCAAAATAGATAATAGAAGTAAATTGAAATGTTGTTTAAAATTGTGATCTCTATCTGAATCATGAAAGAGAAATTTTGTGTTTCATGTACCTTTAAATGCCACAGAAACAGTAAGCCCAAAAACAGTGGTTGCCAAACATTTTGCAGCCCACCCAAAAGGAGTTAACGCACTTGATTTTTAAGCTATTGATTACGTGCCTCTTAATTTAAGAGGTGTTAACATATTTGGGAAACTGTTACACAGAGAGCTGGATTTTTATTTAAAAACTAAAGATCCTAAAGGTATAAATTCTAGATCTGGATTTATATCACGGATAGAGCTTCTTAAATTCTATGAATATTCAACAAAGGTATCATATACATTTAATACATTTGGATATATTGAACTAGAGAATACTGGAATGTTTTTATTGTTTTTTTTAATAGTAATTATTTTATGCTAAAAAGTGACAATGTGTTTGCACACTCTCTTTTTCTTTTAATATCAATTAGTAGGAAAAGTACATGAGGAGCTGACCTGTAATAATTTGATTGGATAGCGCAACGCACAAGTATTAGTTCAAATCCAGATATTTGTGTCTTACAGTTTTACACTAACAAATCCAGCCCTGAAAATACCCGAATGCTGCCTGTGGCTATATTCAGCATTTGTTCAATAATAAATACCACATGCCTACCTTTCGTGTTTGGCTTAACGTGTCTACATTGGAATAACTGTTCCGATGTAAACAAATTGAAATCTCGCGATCATGCACATGATCGAGATTTCAATGATGGATTCGGGTCAGGGGGGCGTCCCTATGATGCTAGGCATGCCCTCCAGACCGCGATCCCATCAGGGAAGTGCCAGTAGCTTCAGGAAAGCAAAGCGGTTAGGACGTTGTATTCCGTCCATCGGCACTAAAGCCCAACAAAATTCGGACGGAATACAACGTTCTAACGGCGTTAAAAGGTTAATTGTATAACAGCAATTTGGAAATACTGGGCTAAAGTTAAATTTTATTTGTCTAGCAATAGATGGTGCCAGTGAAGGGCATTTTTGTGATAAGGTGGTATACCACAAAGTCACTTCTAGTATGTTGTTTCATTAGTTAAATTAAATGTTTTTATCAAATGCCCCTTAAAAGTTTAACACTGGAGCCTATGGAATTTGTAACGATACTCTGCATAGAAAGCTCACTTGTTAACACAATTCACATATGTCTATGATAAATCCAAAGTCTGATTCACTTTATGATGTCATTTTTAAAATGGAAAGTTGCAAAAATGATTGTGTCAAAAAAGTGCAGAGCACCTTGCTGATGAACTCAGTATGAGACTGTTGTAAGATTGGCTTTGGCCAGTTTGTGACATTAAGCAGCTTCCAGCATGCTAACTTGCTGATGTCTCCCCTCAATAGCCAACGTAAACAATCAGTCATACTCATGCATCGAATAAACAAAAATAAAAATGAAAACAAACAAAACATGATGTATCTGTGTGCTTTAGATATATTACTACTAACATTGTCTTGAAAAACATATACACTTATTAACCCTTTGGCTGCTAAGCCATTTCCCACCTGGGTGCTAATATTTTTTATTATTATTGCAATTTTTTTAACTTTTTTTTTTTTTTACAGACCCCCAAGACTTACACTGTTGGAAAGGTTAGGCGATTACCTTTCCAACAATGGGTCTTGGTGGTCTGTAGCTGCTTAGATGCCTGAGATACAGGCTTCTAAGCAGCATGCCCCCTCCTCCTATACTTAACATTGTTAAGTATAAATAAAGTTGCGCGGTGACGTCATCACGTAATTGCGCGTGACGTCACCGCGCATCACGTGAAGCCCCGGCGATGCCTGTCACTCTACAGGCACGATCGCCGGGGTAGGATCAGCAAGGAGCCCCCAGATCTCCCTCAAGGTGGGAGAGTGCTCATGACGGCTCACAAAAGAAAAAAAATTGGGTTCAGTGTCCATTTAACCCTTTCAGTGCTAATGACGGCTCTGAGCCGTCACAGAGTTTCTCACTCTGGTGCTGAAAGGGTTAAAGGGACACTAAACCCAATTGTTTTCTTTTGATTCAGATAGAGCATGCAATTTTAAGCAACTTTGTAATTTACGCCTATTATCAATTGTTCTTCGTTCTCTTGCTATCCTTATTTGAAAAAGAAGGCATCTAAGCATTTTTTTTGTTTCAAAACTGGACAGCCCTTTTTTATTGGAGGATGAATTTATCCACCAATCAGCAAGAACAACCCAGGTTGTTCACCAAAAATGGGCTGGCATCTAAACTTAAATTCTTGCATTTGAAATAAAGATACCAAGAGAATAAAGAAAAATTGATTTTAGGAGTAAATTAGAAAGTTGCTTAAAATTGCATGCTCTATCTCAATAACGAAAGAAAAAATTTAGATTCAGTGTCCCTTTAACTATATTCTAATTTTAACACAACTTGTATAACTATAAACAAATGTATGCCATATGGAAATAATGGTAGCATCACATTCTCAACATACCCCAAAAACATGGCATTAATACACTACCTTCAGCTGAAAAGAAGCATTGAAATGTTCTTTTTAACCTGTCTTTAATTCACTTATCATCACTAATAGCTGGAGGGTAAGGTTATAAATGAATAAAGGAGCTAAAAAGAATATATAGTCCATGAGAAGCACGTGAACACTTAAAGAGCATGCTTTCTCCTTGTGAGATATAAAATACGTATAGGACTTTGATTGACAGTTAGCAGTTCAAAGGAGTAATTAACAATGGCACATGGTGAATGACCCATGAAAAATGTAGACTGTGCACATATATAAAAATGTAATTCCATTTGCTCTCAATAAGTTGTCTGAAATACCAAGGCAACACACATCATGTTCCAGAGATATTTTGCAATCTGTTGTGTTGCTGGCTATTAATAAAAATGAGTTGTAGTAGATTTTGCTTAAAAAAGGATCATACGTGCCAAATACAAACATCTTCCTGTGGCCCTAGAGCAGGTATTACTTATGGGAAATTTGACCTAAGTTACACCATACATAAGACTTAACAGAAGTGATTTCTTCGATGGACAGAATGTTCATGGTGTTTTTTTTTCTCAACTAAGCAAAAACAACTGTTGCCAGAAGGAAAGGGAAAGATCTTGTTTTCATCAGAGACGGAACACCCACAATTTATTTTCTGTGAAATGGCAGGTTTTTTTTTTAAACAGAGCATAACTTTGTGTGAATCTCTGATATGGGCACATCAGTGCATTTAATTTCTGGTTTTACTAACTGTGGTATTTATGATAAACTCTCTAGATCAGTGTTTCTAATGTTCAGATTTTAAGGACCTTTCTGAATGAGTGTAATAATCAGTTGACCTACTCACCTCACCTGCGCTCGCTTATCATAGTTAATTATAAGAGGATTCCACTATGCTGTTTGATGTGGGCAGGTGAGCTTGCATGCATTGCTCTACATATGAAGAAAAAAAAAAGAGAAATCCTCTTCATATAAGTTTGTTCTGTTGCAAAGGTATTTGCATTCTCATGTTTTTAAAATGTGTCTGAATTCTGTCCTGCAGACCTTTGTTCAGACCAATATTGTGAGCAGTTTATGTTTCCCCCATTTGTTTTGCAATATGTAATCATTACCACCTAGAGCCAAACCACTTGTATGGCCTTGAAAGATTAACGATAAACTGGTGAGGTATAAATTAACCCACCCAATTTAGATGCATGTATGACACATTTAAATGTATTCATGTAGGACTCACTTAGGGGGTTTGCCTTGAAGTAAGAATGGGAGGTTACAAGACAATAATATGGAACTAAACCCTCACTTTTTAAATATAAATGTTGTAGTGTGCAGATATTATCTCTGGTTTATAAAACCCTTTAATGTGTGTCTGTCAGGAAGCATATTATCATAGTACTTAACTAGCATATTCATAGAACCCATTCAATTGATCATTATTGGCAGCACATGATATACCCCTATATGAGCTACACCACATGCTCAAAATCATGTACAAAGGGGATACAAAAATATGTATAAATGTATTATATGCTCTTCAACAATGTGTAAAGTTTCTTGAATGAATGGATGGAAATTAAGACATTTAAGGAATCAGTTAGCAGTAAAGTAAACATATGGATATATTCCACTGTATGTTTGAAACAAATTGATTGTTTTCATCTTCTATTTTTTTTAATAACCCTCCCTTATTAGGAGGAAATGTAAATATAAAATGTAATAATCCAAGGTGGGTACAGGTATACCTCACTTTACAGCGCTTCACTTTACAGCGCTTCGCTAATACAGCGCTTTGTGGAGCTGAAGTTCAACCTCCAAAGATTTTAAAACAGTGCTGTAATCTTTGTGAGATTGCAAGAAAAGTGACTGGCACCATTTTATTATGCTTAGTTCACTCTGTTTACAGCATTACAGTGCAATCTATGTCTCAGTGCTATACTCTGGCAAATTGTACTACAGTGATTGTCACTATTTTACAGGTACAGTATTTTTTTAATACTGTGCTGTGCGAGTGTTAAACTAAACTTAGCGCTATTGTACACCTAATATAAGTTAGTTAAAACATGTTTTTAAGTTTTTAAACACACTGGCAAGTGAAAAGAAAGCTAAAACTGCCTTGTTTCACTTTAAGGCGGTTTTCACTTTACAGCGGGGCTCCGGTCCCTAACCCGCTGTATGAACGGGGTATACCTGTAAGAACAACCCACAATTATAACACATTGAATGTAATGTATCAATTCATTTTGTTATTAGATTGAAATGTGCTTTGAGTGATTGCAACAAATTTCTAAAGATAAATTTGTGTTGTGGCCAAAAAATAATTTTTTGTACAATTGTACACTGGGATAAATATGCTTAGGATATATTCATCTCAGTATGTACATTTTTAACTTATGTAAGAAGGATTCAATGCTACTAGGTTAAAAATATAGGGATAGATTACAAGTGGATCGCTAAATTATGTTTGGGGGTGCACGACAAATAACCAGCCATTAGAAGTGGCTGGTTAATGCTCCCGCAGGCATGCAGTAGCAATTAGCGCTCAGAATATTAACCAGAGATTAGATCTTTGGTTAATGTTCTAAAAGTGCCCCAAATGCCCTCAAAATAGAGGGGTTTATAAAAATGTTTTTAAAAAAAGTAGCATTTTTTTTTTAATAAAAAACAACTGCACTAGGCAGTTTTAGGGTTTGAAAGTTGGCGGGGGTGGGGTGTTAGAAAACATAATTTATGCTTACCAGATAAATTCCTTTCCTTCCTGCCAGGAAGAGTCCACAACTTAATTCCTTACTGTTGGGAAATACAACACCTGGCCACCAGGAAGAGGCAAAGACAACCTAGTCAAAGGCCCACATATGCCTCCCACTTTGCCTATCCCCCAGTCATTCTGCCGAGGGAACAATGAAAAGTAGGAGAAACATCAGGGTATAAAGGCGCCAGAAGAATTAATATAAAAAAGGGAGCCGCCCATCAAAAAATAAATTATGGCAGGGTCGTGGACTTTCCCTGCTAGAAAGGAAAGGAATTTGTCTGGTAAGCATAAATTATATTTTTCTTTTATAAGGCAGGGAGAGTCCACGACTTCATTCCTTACTGTTGGGAAAAATATACCCAAGCTCCAGAGGACACTGAATGAATAACAGGATGGAACAAAAAACAGAATTTATGTTTACCTGATAAATTTCTTTCTCCTACGGTGTGTCCGGTCCACGGCTTCATCCTTACTTGTGGGATATTCTCTTCCCCTACAGGAAATGGCAAAGAGAGCACACAGCAAAAGCTGTCCATATAGCCCCCCCTCTGGCTCCGCCCCCCAGTCATTCGACCGACGGTTAGGAGAAAAATTAGCCGTGGTGACTGTAGTGTACAGAATAAAAATTTTAAACCTGACTAAAAGCCAGGGCGGGCCGTGGACCAGACACACCGTAGGAGAAAGAAATTTATCAGGTAAACATAAATTCTGTTTTCTCCTACATTGGTGTGTCCGGTCCACGGCTTCATCCTTACTTGTGGGAACCAATACCAAAGCTTTAGGACACGGATGAAGGGAGGGAACAAGTCAGGTAACCTAAACGGAAGGCACCACAGCTTGCAAAACCTTTCTCCCAAAAACAGCCTCTGAAGAAGCATAAGTATCAAATTTGTAAAATTTGGCAAAAGTATGCAGAGAAGACCAAGTCGCTGCCTTACAGATCTGATCAACAGAAGCCTCGTTCTTGAAAGCCCATGTGGAAGCCACAGCTCTAGTAGAGTGAGCTGTAATTCGTTCAGGAGGCTGCCGTCCGGCAGTCTCATAAGCCAAACGGATGATGCTTTTCAACCAAAAGGAAAGAGAGGTAGCAGTAGCTTTCTGCCCTCTCCTCTTACCAGAATAAACGACAAACAAGGATGATGTCTGTTTGAAATCCTTTGTCGCTTCCAAATAGAATTTTAAAGCACGGACCACATCTAGGTTATGTAACAAACGTTCCTTCTTCGAAACTGGATTCGGACACAGAGAAGGAACAACTATTTCCTGGTTAATATTCCTGTTGGAAACCACTTTTGGAAGAAAACCAGGCTTGGTACGTAAAACTACCTTATCTGTATGGAATACCAGATAGGGTGAAGTACACTGCAAAGCAGACAATTCAGAAACTCTTCTAGCAGAAGAAATAGAAACCAAAAACAGAACTTTCCAAGATAGTAACTTAATATCTATGGAATGTAAAGGTTCAAACGGAACCCCTTGAAGAACTGAAAGAACTAAGTTTAGACTCCATGGAGGAGTCATAGGTCTGTAGACAGGCTTGATTCTGACTAACGCTTGTACAAATGCCTGTACATCTGGCACTGCTGCCAGACGTTTGTGCAACAAAACAGACAGAGCAGATATCTGTCCTTTAAGAGAACTAGCTGACAAACCTTTATCCAAACCCTCTTGGAGAAAGGAAAGTATCCTAGGAATTTTAATTTTACTCCAAGAGTATCCCTTGGATTCACACCAACAGATATACTTTTGCCATATCTTATGGTAAATTTTTCTAGTCACAGGTTTTCTGGCTTGAACCAGAGTATCTATAACCGAATCTGAAAACCCACGCTTAGATAAAATCAAGCGTTCAATTTCCAAGCAGTCAGTTGCAGAGAGACTAGATTTGGATGTTCGAATGGACCTTGTACTAGAAGATCCTGCCTCAAAGGTAGCTTCCATGGTGGAGCCGATGACATATTCACCAGGTCTGCATACCAAGTCCTGCGTGGCCATGCAGGAGCTATTAGAATCACCGAGGCGTTCTCCTGTTTGATCCTGGCTACAAGCCTGGGAAGGAGAGGGAACGGTGGAAACACATAAGCTAGGTTGAACGACCAAGGCGCCACCAATGCATCCACTAGTGTCGCCTTGGGATCCCTGGATCTGGATCCGTAGCGAGGAACCTTGGAGTTCTGACGAGACGCCATCAGATCCATATCTGGAATGCTCCATAGTTGAGTCAACTGGGCAAAGACCTCCGGATGAAGTTCCCACTCCCCCGGATGGAAAGTCTGACGACTCAAATAATCCGCCTCCCAGTTGTCTACTCCTGGGATGTGAATTGCAGATAGATGGCAGGAGTCATCCTCCGCCCATTTGATGATCTTGGATACCTCTCTCATCGCCAAGGAACTCTTTGTTCCCCCCTGATGATTGATGTACGCTACAGTCGTCATGTTGTCCGACTGAAATCTTATGAATCTGGCCTTCACTAGTTGAGGCCAAGCATTGAATATCGCTCTCAGTTCCAAAATGTTTATCGGGAGAAGAGACTCTTCCCGAGACCATAGACCCTGAGCTTTCAGGGAGTCGCAGACCGCGCCCCAGCCTAAGAGACTGGCGTCGGTCGTGACAATGACCCACTCTGGTCTGCGGAAACTCATTCCATGAGACAGGTGATCCTGAGTCAACCACCAGAGGAGTGAGTCTCTGGTTACCTGGTCTACTTGAATCTGGGGAGACAAGTCTGCATAATCCCCATTCCACTGTTTGAGCATGCACAGTTGCAATGGTCTTAAATGAATTCGAGCAAAAGGAACCACGTCCATTGCTGCAACCATTAGTCCTATTACCTCCATGCACTGAGCTATGGAAGGCTGAGGAATAGATTGAAGAACTCGACAAGCGTTTAGAAGCTTTAACTTTCTGGCCTCTGTCAGAAAAATCTTCATTTCCACAGAATCTATTCTTGTTCCCAGAAAGGGAACCCTTGTGGACGGACACAGGGAACTCTTTTCTATGTTCACCTTCCACCCGTGAGACCTGAGAAAGGCTAAAACAATGTCTGTATGAGCCCTTGCTTTGGAAAGGGACAACGCTTGGATTAGAATGTCGTCTAGGTAAGGTAGTCATATATTGACCCTCCTGGATTGTTGGTAAAATCGTCCAAATGGTTTCCATTTTGAATGATGGAACTCTGAGGAATTTGTTTAGAATTAATTGGTCTGAAAGTTCCCTCTTTTTTGGGAACTACAAACAGGTTTGAGTAAAAACCCAGACCTTGTTCCGCTGTTGGAACTGGGTGTATCACTCCCATCTTTAATAGGTCTCCTACGCAATGTAAGAATGCCTGTCTCTTTATCTGGTCTGAAGATAAGCGAGACATGTGGAACCTTCCCCTTGGAGGAAGTTCCTTGAACTCTAGAAGATAACCCTGAGAGACTATTTCTAGTGCCCAGGGATCCGGAACATCTCTTGCCCAAGCCTGAGCAAAGAGAGAAAGTCTGCCCCCTACTAGATCCGGTCCCGGATCGGGGGCTACCCCTTCATGCTGTCTTGGTAGCAGCATCAGGCTTCTTGGCCTGTTTACCCTTGTTCCAGCCTTGCAATGGTTTCCATGCTGGTTTATGCTGGGAAGTGTTACCCTCTTGTCTAAAGGCTGCAGAGTTAGGAGTCGGTCCGTTCCTGAAATTGCGAAAGGAACGAAAATTAGATTTGTTCTTAGCCTTGAAAGGCCTATCCTGTGGGAGGGCATGGCCCTTTCCCCCAGTGATGTCTGAAATAATCTCCTTCAATTCTGGCCCGAAAAGGGTCTTACCTTTGAAAGGAATATTAAGCCATTTTGTTTTGGACAACACATCCGCCGACCAAGATTTTAGCCAAAGCGCTCTGCGCGCCACTATTGCAAAACCTGAATTTTTCGCCGCTAATTTTGCCAATTGAAAAGCGGCATCCAAAATAAAGGAATTAGCCAACTTTAGTGCGTGAATTCTGTCCATGACTTCATCATATGGAGTCTCCTTTTGGAGCGAATTTTCTAGTTCCTCAAACCAAAAAGACGCCGCCGTGGTAACAGGAATAATGCACGAAATTGGTTGAAGAAGGAAACCTTGCTGAACAAATATCTTTTTAAGCAATCCTTCCAATTTTTTATCCATAGGATCTTTGAAAGCGCAACTGTCCTCAATAGGAATAGTTGTGCGCTTGGCTAACGTTGAAACTGCCCCCTCTACCCTAGGGACCGTTTGCCATGCATCCCTTCTGGGGTCGACAATGGGGAACATTTTCTTAAATATAGGAGGTGGAACAAAAGGTACACCTGGCTTCTCCCACTCCTTAGTCACTATGTCCGTCACCCTCTTGGGTATCGGAAAGGCATCAGCGTGCACAGGGATCTCTAAAAATTTGTCCATTTTGCACAACTTCTCTGGAATCACCAAAGAGTCACAATCATCAAGAGTAGTTAGCACCTCCTTAAGCAGGGCGCGGAGATGTTCTAACTTAAATTTAAATGCCACGATATCAGGTTCTGCCTGCTGAGAAACTTTTCCTGAATCAGAAATTTCTCCCTCAGACAGACCCTCCCTCACTGCCAATTCAGATTGATGTGAGGGTATAACAGATAAATTATCGTCAGCGCCAACTTGCTCATCCTCTGTATTTAAAACTGAGAAATCACGCTTTCTGGGAAATGCTGGCAGTTTGGATAAAAGAGCTGCTATAGAATTATCCATTATTGCAGTTAATTGCTGCATAGTAACAAGCATTGGCGCGCTAGATGTACTAGGTATCGCCTGCACGGGCAAAACTGGTGTTGACACAGAAGGAGAGGATGATGAGCTATCCCCACTACCTTCATTTGAAGAATCATCTTGGGCAACCTTATTAAATGTGACAGTACTGTCCTTACTTTGTTTGGACGCCATGGCACAATTTGCACATACATTTAAAGGGGGAACCACCTTGGCCTCCATACACACAGAACATATTTACACCCCAGTGTCTTAATGCTTTGAAAATATTGCACACCAAATTTCAAGTCTCTAAACCCTTAAATGAGCAAACCGGAGCTAATTGTTCAATTTACCGGTTTAAACACACTACAGTCCCTGCCACAGACTTTGCTGCGGCCTTTACCTTCCTTAGGGGTTATTCACCACAGAAATAAGCCTTCCTGAGTCCGTTTTTCAGCCACAGGACCCTCTCACATGAAGCTGCATGCACTGCCTCTAGAAGTAACTGTGCAACTGAGGCGCGAAAATGAGGCCTCCTCCCTCTGCATACCAGAATGAAGGGGCCTTCCTGACTAGATTAGGCGTCTAAACAACTGCCAGGCGTAATAAAACGTTCCCAAAAGTGTTTCAAAATTCACAAAACACTCCAAATGTCATATAAATATGATATAAACAAATCGATTTAGCCCACAACAGTGTCAACCAGCATAGAGCCCAATTTATAAGCCTTAATTCTGTTACTGAGTCTAAGAAAATGGCTTACCGATCCCATAAGGGAAAACTGACAGTCTTCTAGCATTACTATGTCTTGTTAGAAAAGAGACTGGTCATACCTGGAGCAGATAAGTCTGCAAACTGTTCCCCCCAACTGAAGTTCTCTGGTTTCAACAGTCCTGCGTGGGAACAGCAATGGATTTTAGTTACTGGTGCTAAAATCATACTCCTCTTTTAACAGAACTCTTCATCACTTTCTGTTGTAGAGTAAATAGTACAAACCGGCACTATTTTAAAATAACAAACTCTTGATAGAAGAAATAAAACTACAACTAACACCACATACTCTTTACCATACCCGTGGAGATGCTACTTGTTCAGAGAGGCAAAGAGAATGACTGGGGGGCGGAGCCAGAGGGGGGGCTATATGGACAGCTTTTGCTGTGTGCTCTCTTTGCCATTTCCTGTAGGGGAAGAGAATATCCCACAAGTAAGGATGAAGCCGTGGACCGGACACACCAATGTAGGAGAAAAGAGGCGGACCCTATTCTGAGGGCACCACAGCCTGCAAAACTTTTCTCCCGAAAAGCTGCTTTGGCCGAAGCAAACACATCAAACTTGTAAAATTTAGAAAAAGTGTGTAGGGAGGACCAGGTAGCCGCCTTACAAATCTGATCCATAGAGGCTTCGTTCTTAAAAGCCCAGGAGGAAGCCACTGCTCTAGTGAAATGAGTCGTTATCTGTCTCATAAGCAAAGTGGATGACACTCCTCAACCAGAAAGATAGGGAAGTCGTAGTAGCCTTCTGCCCCTTACGCTTCCCCGTATAGATAGATGACAAAGAGGAAGATTGTCTGAATTTCTTAGTAGCCTGAAGATAGAACTTCAAGGCACGAACCACATCCAGATTGTGAAGCAAGCGTTTCTTCACTGAAGAAGGATTAGGAGGGAATAACAATTTCTTGATTAATGTTAATGTCTAACACCACCTTAGGGAGAAGTCCTAATTTAGTACGTAAAACTGCCTTATCAGCATGAAAAACAAGATAAGGTGAGTCACATTGTAAAGCGTAAATCCCAGAAACTCTGTGCGCAGAGGCAATAGCCAGCAAAAAAAGAACCTTCCAAGATAACAACTTAACCCTTTAAGGACTGGGCATTTCAGACAAAAACTTCCCCAAAAGACCAGAGCATTTTTGCCACCACTACATTTAAACAGAAAGTTTTTTTTTTATATATATTTACCTATCAAAACTATTTTTTATTTTTTTTAGTAGACAACCCAAAGTATTGATATAGGACCATTTTTTGTATATTTCATGCCACCATTTCCCCGTCAAATGCGATTAAAAAAAGAGTTAACTTTTTCACAATTTTAGGTTTCTCACTAAAATTATTTACAAACAGCTTGTGCAATTATGGCACAAATGGTTGTAAATGCTTCTCTGGGATCCCCTTTGTTCAGAAATAGCAGACATATATGATTTGGCATTGCTTTTTGGTAATTAGAAGGCTGCTAAATTCCGCTGTACACCACACGTGTTATGCCCAGTAGTGAACGGGTTAATTAGGTAGCTTGTAGGGTTAATTGTAGCTTTAGTGTAGAGATCAGCCTCCCACCTGACACATCTCACCCTCTGATCCCTCACTGACCCCCCTCAAACAGCTCTGTTCACAACCTTATAATTGTCACTGTCATCTTAAGTACTGGCAGAAAGTCTGCCAGTATGAAATTAAAAGACTTTTTTTAAAAAAAAATAATAATATATATTTGCTGCAGTCTAGGTCCCCCCTAACCCTCAACCTCCCTGATCCCCCCAAAAACGCTCTCTAACTCTCCCCCCTCTACCTATTTGCCACACCTTAGGTACCCAGTTTGCTGCAATATTAGCAATTTAAAAAAAAAAGTCCAATTTTTTCTGTAGTGTAGCTGCCCCCCCTCAATACACTACCCCCTCCCAGATCCCTTTTTGTTAAGGGATCCCACATGGGATCCCCCTCATTGCCCCTAGTCCCTCCTTCCCCCTGAATGACAGTTTTTTTTATGTATTCCCTGTAGCGTTTCCGAGAAGTCCCACCCACTACCGTCCTCCTTCTGCCTCCTCCAGCGATGGTCCACCCACCCACCAACGATCGGCACCACCGCTGTTAGATGTAGAGAGGGCCACAGAGTGGCCCTCTCTGCATTGGTAACTGCAAATCTATTTCTGCAGTGCCCCACAATCTATTTCCTTAAGGGCATAACGACCAGCGTCTTACAGGGTACGGCACTGGTCGTTAAGGGGTTAATGTCAACAGTATGCATACGCTCAAATGGAGCCTGCTGCAAAACACTGAGAACAAGAGCCCCAGATCTAAACACAGGTCTGATCCTAGTCAGCCTTAACAAAGGACTGCACATCCGGAAACTCAGCCAATCTCTTGTCCAGTAACACCGACAGGGCTGATATCTGTCCCTTGAGGGAACTAGCAGATAGACCCTTCTCCAGTCCATCCTGGAGAAAAGATAAAATTCTGGCAACCATAACCTTATGCCAGGAAAAGCCACATTATTCACACCAGTACAAGTTAATCCTCCACACTTTATGGTAGATACGGAGAGTAACTGGCTTACGAGCTTGAACCAGAGTGTTGATAACACTCTCAGAGAACCCTCTCTTGGCTAAGACTAAGCGTTCAATCTCCACGCAGTCAGCCTCAGAGAATTTAGATTTTGATGAACGAAGGGACCCTGTATCAGCAGATCTCTGCGACAAGGTAACCTCCACTGAGGAGATGAGGACATCCCAACCAGATCCGCAAACCTCGTCCTTCACGGCCACGATGGAGCAATTAGAAACTCTGATGCTCGCTCTTGCTTGATGCGAGCCACCACATGAGGGAGAAGCAGTAATGGAGGAAAAAGATATAGGAGTCTGAACCTCCATGGTACTGATAGGGCATCTATTAATTCAGACAGAGGATCCCCTGACCTCGACCCGTACCTGGGTAGCTTCGTATTGAGGCGGGATGCCATGAGATCTATCTGCGTTGTTTCCCACTCACTGCTTATCTCTGCAAACACCTCGGGTGGAAAGATCATTCCCCTGGGTGAAAGGATTGCCTGCTGAGGAAGTCCACTTCACAGTTGTCCACACCCGGAATGTGGATCACTGACAACGTACATCTGTGAGTCTCCGACCACTCTAGTATCTGAGATACTTCTCTCATCGCCAAGTTACTTCTCGTTCCCTCCTGATGGTTGATGTAGGCAACCGAGGTTATATTGTCAGATTGGAATCTGATAAACTGTTACAAACCCAGAAGATACCAAGGCATTGAAGATTGCCCGGAGTTCCAATATATTGATTGGAAGGGAGGACTCCTCCTGAGTCCAGAGTCCTTGTGCCTTCTTGGCACCCCAAATGGCTCCCCAGCCAGAAAGGCTTGTGTCCGTAGTTACAATCTTCCAGGACGGTCTCAAGAAGCAAGTGCCTTGGGACAGATGATCTGGACAAAGCCACCAAGAGATCGAGTCTCTCAACAGGTTGTCCAGCACAATTTGTTGAGACAGATCTGAATGGTCGCCGCTCCATTGTCTTAGCATGCATAGTTGTAAGGGTCTGAGATGGAATCTGGCAAAAGGAATGATGTCCATACAGGACATCATAAGTCCGATCACCTCCATACACTAACTTTAACTTTCATCAATACTCTCACTGAGAGGTTGACATGATTACTTAAAACTCCAGTCCTTTCTTGAAGTAAACATACCCATTACAGGACTATCCAAATCTTCTGACACTTCTCTGCCACCTCCTATAGTGACGAAAGGCAAAGCATGACTGGGGGATAGGGGAAGTGGGAGGGATATTTGGGCCTTTGGCTGGGGTGTCTTTGCCTCCTCCTGGTGACCAGGTGTTGTATTTCCCAACAGTAAGGAATGAAGTCGTGGACTCTCCCTGCCTTATGGAAAGAAAAAAAAAGTGCCTTTACATTGGTCTATGGGAACTGTGTGTTCACAGTAAATATATATGTATATGCTTCTATACATATATATTTATGTGTAAATATGTGTATATATACAAACACATAAATAACAGAATTTATGCTTACCTGATAAATTACTTTCTCCAACAGTGTGTCCGGTCCACGGCGTCATCCATTACTTGTGGGAATATTCTCTTCCCTAACAGGAAATGGCAAAGAGCACAGCAAAAGCTGCCCATATAGCCCCTCCTCAGGCTCCGCCCCCCAGTCATTCAACCGACGGTTAGGAGAAAAAAAGGAGAAACTATAGGGTGCCGTGGTGACTGTAGTGTATAGAGAAATAAATTTTTCAAACCTGATTAAAAAAACCAGGGCGGGCCGTGGACCGGACACACCGTTAGAGAAAGTAATTTATCAGCTAAGCATAAATTCTGTTTTCTCCAACATTGGTGTGTCCGGTCCACGGCGTCATCCATTACTTGTGGGAACCAATACCAAAGCTTTAGGACACGGATGAAGGGAGGGAGCAAATCAGGTTACCTAAACGGAAGGCACCATGGCTTGCAAAACCTTTCTCCCAAAAATAGCCTCCGAAGAAGCATAAGTATCAAATTTGTAGAATTTGGCAAAAGTGTGCAGAGAAGACCAAGTCGCTGCCTTACATATCTGATCAACAGAAGCCTCGTTCTTGAAGGCCCATGTGGAAGCCACAGCCCTAGTAGAGTGAGCTGTGATTCGTTCAGGAGGCTGCCGTCCGGCAGTCTCATAAGCCAATCGGATAATGCTTTTCAGCCAGAAAGAAAGAGAGGTAGCAGTAGCCTTTTGTCCTCTCCTCTTACCAGAGTAAACGACAAACAAAGATGAGGTTTGTCTAAAATCCTTTGTTGCTTCTAAATAGAACTTTAAAGCACAAACTACATCTAAATTGTGTAACAAACGTTCCTTCTTTGAAACTGGATTCGGACACAGAGAAGGAACAACTATTTCCTGGTTAATATTCTTGTTGGAAACAACTTTTGGAAGAAAACCAGGCTTAGAAAACCACGCAAAACGACCTTATCTGAATGGAACACCAGATAGGGTGGATCACACTGCAAAGCAGATAATTCAGAAACTCTTCTAGCAGAAGAAATAGCAACCAAAAACAGAACTTTCCAAGATAGTAACTTGATATCTATGGAATGTAAAGGTTCAAACAGAACCCCTTGAAGAACTGAAAGAACTAAATTTAGACTCCAAGGAGGAGTCATGGGTCTGTAAACAGGCTTGATTATGACCAAAGCCTGTACAAAAGCTTGTACATCTGGCACAGCTGCCAGTCGTTTGTGTAACAAGACAGATAAAGCAGAAATCTGTCCTTTTAGAGAATTCGCTGACAACCCTTTATCCAAACCTTCTTGGAGAAAGGAGAGAATCTTAGGAGAATCCCTTGGATTCACACCAACAGATATAGTTTTTCCATATTTTATGGTAAATCTTTCTAGTCACAGGTTTTCTGGCTTGAACCAGAGTATCTAGCACTGAATTTGAAAACCCACGCTTGGATAAAATCAAGCGTTCAATTTCCAAGCAGTCAGCTGCAGAGAGACTAGATTTGAAAGTTTGAATGGACTTTGTACTAGAAGATCCTGTCTCAAAGGTAGCTTCCATGGTGGAGCCGATGACATATTCACCAGGTCTGCATACCAAGTCCTGCGCGGCCACGCAGGAGCTATCAGAATCACCGAGGCCTTCTCCTGTTTGATCCTGGCTACGAGCCTGGGAAGGAGAGGGAACGGTGGAAACGCATAAGCTAGGTTGAACGACCAAGGCGCCACTAATGCATCCACTAGAGTCGCCTTGGGATCCCTGGATCTGGACCCATAGCAAAGAACCTTGAAGTTCTGACGAGACGCCATCAGATCCATGTCTGGAATGCCCCATAATTGAGTCAACTGGGCAAAAACCTCCGGGTGGAGTTCCCACTCCCCCGGATGGAAAGTCTGACGACTCAGATAATCCGCCTCCCAGTTGTCTACTCCTGGGATGTGAATTGAAGATAGATGGCAGGAGTGATCCTCCGCCCATTTGATGATCTTGGATACCTCTCTCATCGCCAAGGAACTCTTTGTTCCTCCCTGATGGTTGATGTAAGCTACAGTCGTCATGTTGTCTGACTGGAATCTTATGAATCCGGCCTTCGCTAGTTGAGGCCAAGCCCTAGAGCATTGACTATCGCTCTCAGTTCCAGGATGTTTATCGGGAGAAGAGACTATTCCCGAGACCATAGACCCTGAGCTTTCAGGGAATCCCAGACCGCGCCCCAGCCTAATAGACTGGCGTCGGTCGTGACAATGACCCACTCTGGTCTGCGGAAACTCATTCCCTGAGACAGGTGATCCTGGGTCAACCACCAACGGAGTGAGTCTCTGGTCATCTGGTCTACTTGAATCTGTGGAGACAAGTCTGCATAGTCCCCATTCCACTGATTCAGCATGCACAGTTGTAATGGTCTTAGATGAGTTTGAGCAAAAGGAACTATGTCCATTGCTGCAACCATCAATCCTACTACTTCCATGCACTGAGCTATGGAAGGCTGCAGAATAGAGTGAAGAACTTGACAAGCGTTTAGAAGCTTTGTCTTTCTGACTTCTGTCAGGAAGATCTTCATTTCTAAAGAATCTATTATTGTTCCCAAAAAGGGAACTCTTGTTAACGGAGACAGGGAACTCTTTTCTATGTTCACCTTCCACCCGTGAGATCTGAGAAAGGCTAGAACAATGTCTGTATGAGCCTTTGCCTTGGAAAGAGACGACGCTTGAATTAGAATGTCGTCTAGATAAGGTGCCACTGCAATGCCCCTTGGTCTTAGAACCGCCAGAAGGGACCCTAGCACCTTTGTGAAAATTCTGGGAGCAGTGGCTAACCCGAATGGAAGAGCCACAAACTGATAATGTTTGTCCAGAAAGGCGAACCTTAGGAACTGATGATGATCTTTGTGGATAGGAATATGTAGGTACGCATCCTTTAAATCCACGGTAGTCATATATTGACCCTCCTGGATTGTAGGTAAAATTGTTCGAATGGTTTCCATTTTGAACGATGGAACTCTGAGAAATTTGTTTAGAATTTTTAAATCCAGAATTGGTCTGAAAGTTCCCTCTTTTTTGGGAACTACAAACAGGTTTGAGTAAAACCCCTGACCTTGTTCCACAGTTGGAACTGAGTGTATCACTCCCATCTTTAACAGGTCTTCTACACAATGTAAGAATGCCTGTCTCTTTATTTGGTCTGAAGATAAGCGAGACATGTGGAACCTTCCCCTTGGGGGCAGTTCCTTGAATTCTAGAAGATAACCCTGAGAGACTATTTCTAGTGCCCAGGGATCCAGAACATCTCTTGCCCAAGCCTGAGCAAAGAGAGAGAGTCTGCCCCCTACTAGATCCGGTCCCGGATCGGGGGCTACCCCTTCATGCTGTCTTGGTAGCAGCAGCAGGCTTCTTGGCCTGTTTACCCTTGTTCCAGCCTTGCATTGGTTTAGCCTGGGAAGCGTTACCCTCTTGTCTAGAGGCTGCAGAGTTAGAAGCCGGTCCGTTCCTGAAATTGCGAAAGGAACGAAAATTGGACTTATTCTTAGCCTTGAAAGGCCTATCCTGTGGGAGGGCATGGCCCTTCCCCCCAGTGATGTCTGAAATAATTTCTTTCAATTCTGGCCCAAAAAGGGTCTTACCTTTGAAAGGGATATTAAGCAATTTTGTCTTGGAAGATACATCCGCCGACCAAGACTTTAGCCAGAGCGCTCTGCACGCCACAATTGCAAACCCTGAATTTTTCGCCGCTAATCTCGCTAATTTCAAAGCGGCATCTAAAATAAAGGAATTAGCTAACTTAAGTTCGTGAATTCTGTCCATGACTTCCTCATATGGAGTCTCCATATTAAGCGACTTTTATAGTTCATCCAACCAGAAACACGCCGCCGTAGTGACAGGAATAACGCACGAAATTGGTTGGAGGAGGTAACCTTGCTGAACAAAAATCTTTTTAAGCAAACCCTCCAATTTTTTATCCATAGGATCTTTGAAAGCACAATTGTCCTCAATGGGAATAGTCGTGCGTTTGGCTAGGGTAGAAACTGCCCCCTCAACCTTAGGGACTGTTTGCCATGTGTCCTTCCTTGGGTCGACCATGGGGAACAATTTCTTAAATATAGGAGGTTGGACAAAGGGTATACCTGGTTTCTCCCACTCCTTATTCACTATGTCCGCCACACTTTTAGGGATCGGAAAGGCATCAGGGTGCACCGGGACCTCTAAGAATTTGTCCATCTTGCACAATTTTTCTGGAATGACCAAAGAGTCACAATCATCCTGAGTAGATAGCACCTCCTTAAGTAATGCGCGGAGATGCTCTAACTTAAATTTAAACATCACAACATCAGGTTCTGCCTGTTGAGAAATTCTTCCTGAATCTGAAAGTTCTCCCTTCGACAAACCCTCCCTCACTGCCACTTCTGACTGGTGTGAGGGTATGACAGATAAACTATCGTCAGCGCCTTCTTGCTCCACTGTATTTAAAACTGAGCAATCACGCTTTCTCTGAAATGCTGGCATTTTGGATAAAATATTAGCTATGGAATTATCCATTACTGCCGTTAATTGTTGCATAGTAACAAGCATTGGCGCGCTAGATGTACTAGGGGTCGCCTGTGCGGGCATAACTGGTGTTGACACAGAAGGAGAGGATGATGAACTATCCCCACTACCTTCATTTGAGGAATAATCTTGGGCAACCTTATTAAATGTGACAGTACTGTCCTTACTTTGTCTGGATGCCATGGCACAATTATCAAAAACATTTGAAGGGGGGACCACCTTGGCCTCCATACATACAGAACATGTTCTATCTGAAGGTACAGACATGTTAGACAGGCTTAAACAGGCTAATAATGCAAAAAAAAAAAAGTTTTAAAACAAAACCGTTACTGTCTCTTTAAACGTTAAACAGAGCACACTTTATTTCTGAATGTGTGAAAAACTATGAAGGAAATATCCAATATTTACCAAATTTTCACCACAGTGTCTTAATGCTTTAAAAGTATTGCATCCCAATTTTCAAGCTTTTAACCCCTTAAATGAGTTTGCTGCGACTTCACCTGTCCTTAGGAGTTATACGATACCAAATTAAGCCTTCCAGGAACGTTTTCAATGATCACCAGACCCTCTCACATGCAGCTGCATGCACTGCATCCAAAAGAAACTGCGCAATTATGGCGCGAAAATGAGGCTCTGCCTACTATAGTGAAAGGCCCTTCCTGACTGGAAAGGTGTCTAAACAACTGCCTGGCGCCTAAAAACGTTCCCCCACAATAAAAGTTTTATAAATCACCTCAGATTTCATAAAAAACTTAAATAAAGCAATCGATTTAGCCCACAAGAGTGTCAACCAGTGTATAGCCCATAATAAGCCTTCATTCTGTTAAGAGTCTAAGAAAATGGCTTACCGATCCCCAAGAGGGAAAATGACAGTCTTCTAGCATTACACAGTCTTGTTAGAAAATGGACTAGTCATACCTTGAGCAGAAAAGTCTGCTAACTGTTCCCCCCAACTGAAGTTCTCTGGGCTCAACAGTCCTGCGTGGGAACAGCAATAGATTTTAGTTACTGCTGCTAAAATCATACTCCTCTTTTAAACAGAACTCTTCATCCCTTTCTGTTTTAGAGTAAATAGTACAAACCGGCACTATTTTAAAATAACAAACTCTTGATAGCAGAATAAAAAACTACAACTAAACACCACATACTCTTCACCATCTCCGTGGAGATGCTACTTGTTCAGAGCGGCAAAGAGAATGACTGAGGGGCGGATCCTGAGGAGGGGCTATATGGGCAGCTTTTGCTGTGCTCTTTGCCATTTCCTGTTAGGGAAGAGAATATTCCCACAAGTAATTGATGACGCCGTGGACCGGACACACCAATGTTGGAGAAATATATGTATATAAGCATATACATATTTATTTAAAAATGCTGCCATCGCTATGCAACTTACCCCCTTAGCTGTTCTGATGCTGTCTCTTACAGCATCAGAACGAGGCTCCCATTGGAGCCTATGGAAGCACACTCTCATGCGGGTAATGCAAACTACTTGTAATTTGGCCCATAATGAGCAGAAAAAAAAAAATTGATGTACAGAAGTGTGACAAGATGATAAAATGTTTGGAGGACCATATTCATTTTGCTAAACAAAATTGAAATATAAAATGTTATGCTAAAACAGAAATACAATTCTAAAATGTTCTACTTTTTAGAAACAAAAATAATATTAATTATTAATAAAATTAATTAAATTAAAATTCCAAAGAAGAAATAAACATGAAACATGTAATAAAGAAATAGTCAAATTAACATTATTAAAAAATAAACTATTTATCATTATACTATTTATGTAATAAAAGTAAAATATTAAATAAAAAACATAAAAATAAAAATATGACTTTGAAAACAAAAATAGAAATAAATTAATCATATTTCCTTGCTAAGATCTGTGTAAATTGGTAAAATGTGTATATGTTCTAAAAATAAATTTAAATAATAGAAGGGACTGATTGATTTTCTTAAATTAATATAGTATGTGCTATTACTAATATCAGTAGTTGTAAATTATAGCTAAAATATAATCAACATCTACAAATAAAAAAGCAATATAAACACTGTAATACCTTTTAACTATTTAATATTGTACTCAATAATTAATGTTTGCCCAGATAACCAAATAGATATGATAATCTGCAATGTTTTTAATGAAAAGCGTTATGATAGTTTGCCATTTTTAATAATAAGAACATAAATAATAATTATATTTAAAAAAATGACATTTGTTCCAGTGGTACGCTATTTGGACCTATATGGTAGCAACTTAATGAGAATTAATACAAATATGTAAATAAATACATAAATAACAAGAGACTAATAATTACCTTGTAATAGGGCATAAAATGTGTTCATAACAAAACTCATCATAATCTAATAAACACAATTTTTGATTAATTGCCAACCCTTGATATTTACATTGAAATATTTTCCAGTATAAGCACAGATGATAGTAAAAAGGCTTCTTATTTTCCAAGTGTTGAGAGACATGTATCGAACAGCTTACAATAAACAAGTGTATTCACTGACAGAAAGAACCCAGTGATCTCACATGCTGGCATTCATTTACATCAGAAGAACAGCGGACATGCTTTTCACACATTCTGACCAGTTTTAGCATCAGATTTAGATGCCAAGCAATTTGGAATGTTCCGTGCAATCTCCAGGTGAAATCCAACTGAAATAGACCCCTCTCGTTTCCATTGCAGGATGAAGAATATGCCAACATGGTCCTAACAATCTTGGAAACCATATTCTCCTGCTGAGTAACACAAGGTGGGGGTTCCATATCTGCTCTGTATGAACTTTTTAGTTATTCAAAAAACAAAGTAGTTAAGGATTAACTCAAATAAAACACAGCAAGACAAAAAAGATATTTAGAGGAACATAAAGGAGCAATTATAAGATGCTCTATAAAATTTGCTATATCATTTCAATATTGCGCTGTCTGCTTGCAGAGAATTTGTGTAGCTGCTAAAAAGGAGTTAATCCCATAGTTAAAGCCAGATCCTGAGTGTTACAATAGGCTGAACACCACTAGTGACTGGCTGCTACTCACATATGCCAACCCTGATTGGTTCAAGGGCCATGTTCATTTGCAGAACAGTAGTGCATGGTTGCTCCAGAGCTGAATTTAAATGTGTGTATAGTAAAATGCTTTAACACATTAGACAATTTTATTATTACCCTTTCATTTCTTTTTAATATATTTTTGTTATTATTTTGACAACTTGGTTTGATTTTGTTTAGTGAAGACCTATGCATCAGGCATAATGAATACTAAACAGTGCTGGGAAAAAGGACGTTACTTTTTTTTTTTTTTAAATATTACAATAAATGGCTCTCTAGTCTTCAATTTTTAATTTGATTATGTTTTGAGAAGTGAATATACTTAAAGGGATATTTTACTTTAAAATTTTCTCCCATTTAACGTACTCCTACTGACGGAGTGTATTAAATTGTTTATAAATATCTAATTAACCCTTATTTTCTCAATTGAAATAGCTGCTTTTGTCTGTTGAAACTAACACCTATACAAAAAATATGTATACTGCAGTATAGTATTCTCTCTTGAAAACCTATATAGACAGGAGGCAGCAGCAGAAATCAAGCTACCAGTGTGGGTGGGAGAGAGAGAGAGCTCTTAGCCCATCTAAAAGGGTGTTCCTGTAGTTTCTTGAAATACAGTGAACATTTATCAGATACTTGCAGGAATGCATTGTCCGTTTAACCTTTTTCACACAAATTATTTAAAAAAAAAAGTATGTAACTGACACTCTTTCATATAGATGCCAGAAAAAAATGAGTGCCATATCCCTTTAAAAATACTAATACAGCCTCTTGTAATATTAGAAACGAGCAGCTACAGTGCCCTATAATAGTTAATAATGCAGAACACTGAGCAGAAACATAAATGTATATTTTCCAGAATTTTCAGCCTTTTCTTCTGCTTTAAGAGTTTGGTAGAATGGAATTTTAAGAGACAATAAATTAATATTTTAATTTATTCTTTTGCTATCCTTTGTTAGAAAGCATACCTAGGTAGGCTCTGGAACAGCAATACACTAATGGAAGCTAGCATCTGATAGGTAGCTACACGTCTTGTAATTGGTTCTCCAGATGTGCTCAGCTACCTCCTAGTAATGAATTGCCGCCCTGAGCTGACTTTAACGTTACCCCCTTTCACCAAATACATTAGTGCATTTTTATGTCCCTTTAATTCAGCTGAGTTATTTTTGCCTCTGTCCTTATGTCCAAGGTTAATGAAAGGTTTGTACAAAACACACTGCTTACATTCTTTTCATTTATCTGTGCATGAGATATACAGACCAAACAGTGGAATAAGAACTCTGATCTAATATTTATATTTGCAGCATTTTTCATGCCACAGAATTCTCCAAAGGAACTTTTAATGTACACGGAGAATTAAAAGCAAGTGTAACTTATATAAATTATCTTTCAAAGAATCACAATAAACTGTTTATGGATATGAAACAAGTGAAATGCCAGCAGTATCTTTGGCTGCTATTCCCCACTCCTCGTCACCACATTTAACAGATTCATAGAACATCTGGAATATCAGCAAATAAATGTGAGGAAATCTATTCAAATAAGACCTAGTAAAACACATCAAAGGCTTATTATACCAGGTACAGTCTACTCGTCCACTCCAAAGAGTGATTTCTCTCTAGTATTTTATAAATCAGAAAAACAGGGAGCATAAGATTTTAAAGGGATGATATATTTCACAAGTCTTTAGCAACACCTGTAATTTATTAAACCTTAAACAACAGAAAAACACACACACACTATCCTTTACACTGAAACTCGTTTTATGCATCCAGAACTGTGACGAAAATGTGGCTCCATTGATTATAATGAATTAGAACTACTTTTTGTATTCTGTAATTTTCAAGTTGTAGTGAGTTTTCTTCAGGGAGATATTGAGATATTAGTTTTAAAACAGGTTATATTGACTATAGTCTAATATAATTTACCTTCAACGATTCAATTCAGAAAAGACTTGCTGATTACAGATGTTTTATTGAAATAATATAAAAAGTTTAATTAAAGTAAAATAATAGAAAAATTATATATGGATGGATGAATGGAAGGATGGACACATAGGTAGATAGATATTTAGATAGACGGACATATAGATAGATAGAGAACCAGATAGATAGATAGATAGATAGATAGATAGATAGATAGATAGATAGATAGATAGATAGATAGACAGACAGACAGACAGATTGGATATACAAACATATAAGATAGATAGATAGATAGATAGATAGATAGATAGATAGATAGACAGATAGAATGACGTATGGGATATATAGACACACAAATATATATTTACACCCCTCATATGTGGTAATTTCCTTTTTTCTGTTGGCTGATTATTATATTAATTTAAGAGATAAAACAGACCATCCTGGCGAATCACATACTGTAGTGACCCATAAGCAAATAATATAAAACACAGGTGTTGGTGACTGCTGTCTTGAAATGAACCACAAATATATAAATTCCTTGAACTAATTCTCAGTCCATCCCAACAGCCAATTCATCAAATGCAATGTGTCACAGTAGTGCAACCTGGGTGGGTATCCAATAAAATAATCAACACCAGTTGTGCTATAAACATTATTCTTATTACAAAAAAAAATCTAGAAATGCTCAAAAAAAATATCCAATCAAGTAGCAAAGTTGACAAACTAAATTGTTACTACAATATCTCCATGTTTTATTACCTAATATATTTTAGCACTCATTCACAATAACATGCTTAATAAACAGGGCATTTAGGGTTATATTTAATCCTGACTCTGTCAGTGTTCTCAACATACATGTCTGTTGTTTTAAACTAAAATAATAACCATATCTTATTTGCAAAGGGTTATCCTAAGAATTAAGAATACATTTTCAATAGGCTTTCTACTATTTCTATATATTTTATATTCTAAATATATCTGGTGCTAGAATGAAATGAATGCTGGAAACAGAATATAGCATGGAAAGTAAAATGCTTCAGTAAAAAGGAAGCGAACACTCTGGGCCAAATTACGAGTGGAGAGAAAACATTTCTTCTTGAGCGTTAATTGCAATTGTTGGGTTGCGCTCGTATTATGAGTTTAAAGTAAACTGTTTTCGCTCCAGCGCTAACCTGACATGTGCAAAAATCCGAAGTTAGAATATCATGTGCGCGTTCATGTATTCCTCCATTGAAGTCAACGGAATTCTATCAGCCAATCAGAATTAAGGTAGAAAAAATCCTATTGGCTGATCCAATCAGCCAATAGGATTTTTTCAACCTTAATTCCGATTGGCTGATAGAATTATATCAGCCAATCGGAATTGAAGGGACGTCATCTTGGATGACGTCACTTAAAGGTACCGTCATTTAGTGTTAGTCGTCGGATGGAAGAGGATGCTCCGCGTCGAATGGCTTGAAGATGGACCCGCTCCGCTTCGGATGGATGAAGATAGAAGATGCCGCCTGGATGAAGACTTCTGCCCGTCTGGAGGTCCTCTTCTGCCCGGATCGGATGAAGATTTCTGGCCGCCTGGAGGACCACTTCTGCCCGGTTGGGTAAAGATGTCTCAAGGTAGGGTGATCTTCAAGGGGTTAGTGTTAGGTTTTATTAAGGGAGGATTGGGTGGGTTTTAGAGTAGGGTTGGGTGTGTGGGTGGTGGGTTTTAATGCTGGGGGGGGGGGGGGTATTGTATTTTTTTTTACAGGTAAAAGAGCTGATTACTTTGGGGCAATGCCCCGCAAAAGGCCCTTTTAAAGGGCTATTTGTAATTTAGTATAGGGTAGGGATTTTTATTATTTTGGGGGGCTTTTTATTTTGTTAGGGGGATTAGATTAGGTGTAATTAGTTTAAAATTCTTGTAATTATTTTATTATTTTCTGTAATTTAGTGTTTTTTTTTCTCCGTACTTTAGTTAATTTAATTGTAATTAATTGTAGTTAATTTAGGTAATTTATTTAATTATAGTGTAGTGTTAGGTGTAATTGTAACTTAGGTTAGGGTTTATTTTACAGGTAAGTTTGTACTTATTTTAACTAGGAAGTTATAAAATAGTTAACTATTTAATAACTATTGTACCTAGTTAAAATAAATACAAAGTTGCCTGTAAAATAAAAATAAACCCTGAGATAGCTACAATGTAATTATTAGTTATATTGTAGCTAGCTTAGGGTTTATTTTATAGGTAAGTATTTAGGTTGTTTTTTTTTCAATAAGAGCTTTATTGGATGAACAGATGTAATGTTACAGCTACAATCACATCGATAAATAACAATGCAATCATTATATCAAGTACAGCACATCGTCAATGTGAAAAAACTTTCTTAACAATTACATAAGTATTATTTGACAACAGAACACCTGTCCATTTTTATCATACAGAATAAGTGCATCATATACATATCAATTATAAGCTTTTATGGCTGAATGTACCTAACCAGAGCATCTGCATATAGTAGAGCCTTACAAAATGCTGGTATTTAAATTAAAGTTTCGTATAGCAGCTAGCTATGTGTCCGAAACATTCAGCATGGTATGGACTTTGAAGGCGTGAAAAGAGTAATGAGTGAGGGGGAATAAATAGGTGGGGTGGATAGAGAAGGGATGGATGGAAAAAAAAAATTACAACAAGCACCAGACCAACGCTACCACCCAGTGCAGAACAGACATTGAGTATTCAATGGAGGTCTCAACTAATTATAGGTCCCTACCCTCCCAGATCAGGGTCATATATTCGTGTGTTTCTATCTTCCCAATGTTAAGGTAATGATACCTTTCCAAATTTAGTAAGTCCCGAACCTCCACCCTCCAAATTTGGTGTCCGTAATGATTTCCAGTGTCTCGGTATGAGTCCCTTGGCCCCATTTAGCATTAGGAGAAACAGGTGGCGTTTAGCCTTCATGGCTATTTTTGGGAGTTCATGGTAGATCAAGTATTTAGGATTAGGTAGGAGAATGATCTGGAGAAGTCTGCCAACTTCACGAAATACGCTCACCCAAAAGGGATGTATAAGGGGGCATTGCCACATATATGTAGTATGGATCCCTCCTCTCTGCAGCCCCTCCAGCACTCCCCGCCGGCATGAGGGTACATTTTTTTCAATCTCTGTGGGGTGAGATACCACCTGCTCAAAAATGTAAAGTGCATTTCCTGGAGTCTTGAAGCTCGTTTTGCTTTGTTAAAGATAGATTGCCAGGTTTTCGCGCTGATCTCGATGCCCAAGTCTGTCTGTCAGGCAGCCACGTAGGAAGGCACCCCCTCCCCACCTCCTTCCGTAAGTAGTCTATATAAGATTGAAATCAAGTGTTGCGGCAGGGTATCTGACGTGCACAACGTTTCAAAGTACGTTCTCTGTCTGCTTAAGGAGTCTCTGTCCCCAAGGGTATTGACATAGTGGTTCAGTTGAGCCACTCTGAACCATGAGGAGACTAGATCACCATCCCACTCAGCCAACTCCCTCTGTGTTTTGACTCTCCCGCGTGTTAACGCGTTAGATATGGTGACTTCCGACACGGGTAAGAAAAGCCAGAGGAGTATGCTTTGTTCGCAATTCCATTGTCTGGGTTTTCGCGGACTGGTATAACCGGAGAGACCGTTGTGGAAACATGGCTGCCCACTTTGAGTAATTTATCCCAGTTCTGTAATACATCCCCAATCAGGGGGTATTGAGCGACCCAACTAGGGCGGAGACTAGGGCTAATCCATGCGAGCGCACCAACGTTTCCCCTCTGGAGAATCTCCCTGTCCAAGCCTATCCATGCTTTGTCCTCCGAACCGTGACACAACTCCACTAATCGTTGGAGTAAAATTGCCTTGAAGTAATCACTTAGAAGCGGGACACCCGCCCCTCCCCTGGTCCTAGGAAGATACATTGTTTTTTTTTGTATCCTCTGCTTCTGTCCCCTCCAAATATATGTTTCTATTGCCGACTGTATTTGATGGATTATATGGCCCGCCGAGGCCAGAGGAATTGCCTGCATTATGTACAGGACTCTAGGCAAGACATTCATTTTTGTGACGTGTATACGTCCCATCCAAGAGATGGTTTTGTTCTTCCACGTCTCAAAGTCCCGTAGGATGTCGTCTCTGATGCTTTTATAGTTCACATGAACTATTTCTTTAACTGAAGAGGCAAGAGTGATGCCCAGGTATTTCAGGTGTCTTGTAGCTATTTTCAGGGGACAGCGGAAGCCACGCGTCACAAAGTTGTCTTGAGGCATGGAGATATTCAGAATTTCGGATTTTGAGAGATTAAGTGAAAAATCTGATACATGACCGAATGACTCAAATTCTTCCAATGAGGTCTGTAGAGACCGTGCATTATCGGCCAGGGTTAGTAGAACGTCGTCGGCGTACATTGCCAACTTATGCTCCACTCCTCCCATCCGGATTCCGCTGATGTAGGGGTTAGCTCGGATGTGACTCGCTAAGACCTCCATAACAAGAGCAAAGAGCAGGGGTGACAAGGGGCACCCCTGCCTTGTACCGTTGGAGATGAGGAAGGACTCCGAAAGCAAGCCATTTACTCTGACCCTAGCATTGGGGTTGGAGTACAGTGAGAAGACAAAGTTTATGAAGCGCGCTCCAAACCCCATTTTTCCCAGGGTGTGTCTCATGAAGGTCCAGTTTACCCGGCCAAAGGCTTTCTCCGCGTCCGTTGACACAAGGATCAACGGAGCAGAGTTGGCCTGTGTGTAAGAGATCAGCTGGACAACCCGAAGGGTATTATCCCGGGCCTCTTGGGCCGTGGGCAAATCCTGCCTGATCTGTGTTGACCAATTGAGGTAGGAATTTTTTGAGGCGGTTCGCTATGACTTTGGCCAAAATCTTAACATCACAGTTATGCAAAGAGATAAGTCTATAGCTGCTAGGTTGGTTTTCCGGTTTGCCAGGCTTCGGAATAACCGAGATAAAGGCTTCCAACATTGGGTAAGTATTTAGTTTTAAATAGGAATAATTTAATTAATTGTAGTAATTTTTTTCCAATTTTTTTAAAATTATATTTAAGTTGGGGGGGTTAGGGGTTAATACATTTAAGATAGTGGCGACGACTTGGGGAATGGCAGATTAGGGGTTAATAAATGTAGGTAGGTGTCGGCAATGTTAGGGACGGCAGATTAGGGGTTAATAAAATGTAACTAGTGTTAGCGGTGCGGGAGTGCGGCGGTTTAGGGTTTAATATATTTATTACAGTGGCGGCGATGTCCGGTCGGCAGATTAGGGGTTAAAAAATGTATTTAAGTGTTTGCGATGTGTGGGGGGGCCTCGGTTTAGGGGTTAATAGGTAGCTGCTGTTTCCAGTGTGTATTGGTAGTTTATGGGTGTTAGTATACTTTTTAGCACTTTAGTTAAGAGTTTTATGTTACGTCGTTAGCCCATAAAACTCTAACTACTGACTTTTAAATGCGGTAGGAGTCTTGACAGGAGAGGTTCTACCGCTCACTTTTTCCAAGACTCGTAATACCGGCTTTAGGAAAATCCCATTGAAAAGATAGGATACGCAATTGACGTAAGGGGATTTGCGGTATGCTCGAGTCGTGGAAAAAAAGTGAGCGGTACACCTGTACCTGCAAGACTCGTAATACCAGCGGGCGATAAAAAGCAGCATTGGGACCTCTCAACACTACTTTTTAAGGCTAACGCAAAACTCGTAATCTAGGCGTTAGTTTTTGTTTTTTAAAGAAAGGCAAGCTACATTTTATCATGGTAATTAAGGTAATCTAGTGTCCAACCTAAAATAGGTTCAAAAAGATAAGCAGATTTTCAAATACAAACCCCATATGTGTATTGAATTACATATCTCTACACCTTTTTTCTAGCAGGCACATAATTCACATAGGAAACGAATATACCAGAGCACATATTTACATGTCTATTACAAAAAATGTATAAGAAATCAAGTTTTGGACAGACAGGATTGACAATTAAAACAATTATTGTCTAAAAAGCTTGTTAGGTTAAATCTATGTCAGGTCAGTTTGAAATTCACATCAGAAGCTAAGTGTATAAAAAGTCCTCTCCCTGGACGCTGCAGCATTATTACATTCAGATGCAAGGTCCTGTTTACATTGGACAGCCCCCAAAAGCAGAACAAAGTCAGTCTGTCTTAGTGCCATAAGTGAATTCTACAAGTTAACAGCTATTCATGAAAAAGCTGCCATTTCAAAATGTCAATCAAAGCTTGCCATAAGTGGGAACTCCTGCAGAAATAACCAGCTGCAGGTTTGAAAAACATTTTTTTTACTGAAAGTGGAAATAAAAAAGATGTTTGAAAGAGATTATTTTTCATTCCTGTAACATTAGAAGACCATTTTTGCAAGATCAATGACAAAACAGAAGACAAAATTGCAAATAGGCACTTGAAAGAACCATTTACAGACTAGTAAATGATTCAAGTTAAAGCAATTGCTGATAAAGGACAAGTGATTTAGAAATGTGGTCTATTAATAGCTGTATGCTAAATATTCTACTACACGTTAAAATTCACAGGAAATTTAAGTTAAATGTTTAACATATTTTTAATGTGCAAATACTTTTACTGTTATACATGACAAGTTTTAAGCAAGGTCACATTTATATTATAGGGGAAAAACTTATGATAAAGCCAGAGTTTAATTTGTCTATCAAACATTTAAAGCAAGGAAATTCCTAACTTAAACTGCTCCCACTCCGTCCTAGGGAGCTTTTGCATGCCATCATCAATGACATCACTGATGATATTGTTGATGACATCATCACTGACATCAACTATTAGTATAATATGCACCGTTTAAGCTCACTCTCCGTTACATAAGCATCTGGTCACCTTTTTATTCCCCCTATCCCTCACATGCAACCACCACTTCATCCATCCAACTCACTCCCAATCTCTTCCTTCCATTTACCGCACACGTTTGTTTACCTCTGATTCACCCAACTCATCTTCCCAGCAAACTTTACCCCACACCCTGCTCACCCTCTCAATCCAACTAGTCCTCACACAATAGTTTCTGTTCATTCTTTTAGCCCTCCCTCCTCATACACAGCTTCCCCCTTAAACTATTTTCTCACCTGTTCAAAGTCTGCTTCACACCCTCTTATTTCTCTTTCCCTCACACATCCTCCTCATGATGTTGCCCCTTCTTTATTACACACAGTCCTCACATGCCAACACCTGCTCATCCTCCCAGTCCCCCTCTACCCTGCACACGGCCTCCTCTTTTTCTTCAATACAACACAAACATTTCTCTAGTGGCATCACCTATATGATTACAAAGGTTATTTCCAGGTGTTTTTTTTTTTTTATTTATTTTTCTGCACAAACTTTATGTATAAACATATATCATTTTCACTAGTGGTGACACCATGATGTCCTGTTTGATGTCATTAATGATGTCTTGCAAAGCTCCCAAGCAGGGGGTGGGGGCAGTTAAAGTTAGGAAATTCATTGTTTTTGAACATTAGATAGAAAATGTAAACTCTGCCTTCAATATAAGTTTTTTCCTTGGGATATATTTCCGGCCACTAAGAACAGGTCAAGAACCCATACAAGAGCTTAAAATCCATCCCACCTCTCATCTATATTCAGTTTAATGTATAGCCGAGCACAGAATAGGAGATATATAGGTAGGAAAGACAAAGAAGGGTCTGTAGAGGCGTCATTAGCACTATTGCCCAAAAATTGAAACAAGCCTGGCCTATGGACCATCATCATTCCGAAAGAATTTATAAGATAAGCAAAAATTTTATTTTCTTTCATAAAATGATGATGTTCCATAGTCCTCCATTACATGTGGTATTAATACCAAAGCAGATGGTCTATGTTACAGACAGGGTGGGACAATTTTTCTGTCAGTTCCTATTTAACCAACACTGCGACCTGAAGGACTTTCCTGACAAAAGCTGCCTTATGAAGAAGTAAAAACATCAAAGCGATAAAATTTGAAAAAAGTATGCAAAGAAGACCATGTAACAGCTTTGCAAATCTGCTCCAAAGATGCATCATTTTTAAAAGCTCACAGATTTGCAACTGCTCTTGTAGTATGAGCTGTGATATTATTAGAAAGTGACATTCCTGCCACCAAATAAACCTTCTTGAGCCAAGAGGCCCACGCTACCTTAGTAGACCCAGAGTAGTGAACAAACAAACTAGAAGATTGCATGAATTCTTTAGTTGCTTGAAGATAGAACTTCAAAGCTCTGACTACATCAAGATTACGCAATAGTCTCTCTGTAGAGTAAGTAGGATCTGGACACAAGGAAGGAAAAACAATTTCCTGATTGATATTTTCTGAAGAAACTACCTTAGGAAGAAAATCATATTTCGTACGAAGAACAGCCTTATCCTGGTGAATAATTAGAAATTGACAACCACAGGATAAGGCTGACAACTCACTGCGATCTCCAAGACCCCCAGACTGCGCCCCAACCCAAAAGAATCGTGTCTGTGAAAATTATTTCCCAAGATGGACGAAGTCTAACATTCCCTGAGATATGCTCTGGAGAGATGTCCACCAAGAAAGTAATTGTCTTACTGAAGGATCCAAATTAATAAATTGAGAAAGATCCACATGCCATTGCTTCAACATGCAAAGATAAAGAGGACGCAGATGAAAACGTGGCCACCATCAGACCCACTGACTTCATGCACTGAGTCACAAAGACCGAGACAAAGACTGACGTTTTAGGCAAGCTGACTGAAGTTTGAATTTACGTTCTTCTGTCAAATACAGGCGCATTGCCACAGAGTCTAAAATCAAACATAAGAAGGAGACCATAGTATGCGTAATCAGAGAATTCTTGGAAATATTTACCTTCCACCTCATGATTGTGTAGATAACACAGTAGTTTGTTGGTGCGACATGTTGCTAAAAGTAAAGATGATACCTGAACCAAATTGTTGTCCAGGTAAAAGGCTACAGCTCTGTCCTGGGCCCTGATGACAAACAACAAGGTCCCTAGAACCTTGGTAGCCAATTCAAAAAGAAGAGCTACAAATTGGAAGTGCATGCCCTAAAAAACAAACCAAAGAAACTGCTGGTGGTCGTCCTGGATAGGAATATGACAATATGCATCCTTTAAATCTATTGTGGTCATAAACTGACCCTGTTGAACTAAAGGAAGAACAGTTTTATTAGTTTCGTTCTTGAAAGAAGGAACTCTCAAAACCATTTTTAAAATGTTCAGGTCCAAAATGGGTCTGAAGGTTCCCTCCTTCTTTGGAACAATGAAAGACCTTGTTCTGAAGGAGCAACAGGTATGACCTCCCCTATGAGCACTAGCTCCTGGACACACTGAAAAATGGCATTTGACCGAAAACCTTTTCTGTAACCCTGAAATACTATAACTAGTACCCAAGGGTCTTGAACAGAGTGTGACCAGACCTTCTGAAAAAGGCTCAATCTTCCCCCTACCTACAACAATTCTGGGTCAGGGGACACACCTTCATGCTGACTTGGAAGAGGAATTCAGACTTTTTATCCTGAGGAAGAAAGGTTCCCTCCCTTACTGCCTGTAGCCATGGAAATGATGGTATCTAAACCCACACCAAACAAAACCTTTCCTTGGAAATATAAAATTAAAAGTCTACTTCATGTCAGCAGACCAGGACTTCAGTGATAAACCCCTTCTAGAGAGAACAGCCAAGGACATATTTTTTTTACATTAATGGGGATAATTTCAACTTCCTTTGTATTCCAGATCCTAAACACATTTAAAAAAATGTGTGCCTTTACAGGGTCCTTTGGAATGTGGAAGAGATGAAAACTTCTTCTGGAAGGCCTTGATTTGAAACCTGGTATTCCTGAGAAACAATGTTTCAAGCCCATGGGTCCTGAACAGAATGAGACCAAGCCTTCTGAAAAAGGCGCAATCTGCCCTCTACCAGAAGAGAATCTGGATCAGGGGCCGCTGTTGGAATTAGACTCCTAAAAAGTTCTGGAAGAATACATTTTCTGTGAAGAGGCAGATGACTTTTGGTTCCTAAATTGGTGAAAGGAAAGAGAATGGCTAGTAGCTCTGTTTCTTCTTTGGACTACTTGTTCTAAAGGTAGAAATGATGGCGTCTAGACCAGAAACAAATAATATCTTTCCATTAAAAGGAAGAGATAGATATCTAGATTTTGACATCATGCCATCTAACCATGATTTAAACCACAAGGCACTTCTGGTTAAAATTGTTAATGTTATATTCTTAGCGTTAATTCAACAATTGCATCACAATAGAAGCATTAGCTGACCATAGAAGTTTCAAACAATGTTTAAAATCTTCATCTACAGAATCATCTGAAAATTATTCAGATGAATTATCACATCAAAGTGTAACAGCTACTGCAACACTAGTGATGCTAAGAGCTGACCTGAATAAAAAACTGCTTGCTAAATAAAACTTTCCATAGGGTCCTTAAATAAAGTACTGTCCTCTAAGGGAATAGTAGAGCACATAGCCAAAGTGGAAACAGCACTATCCACCTTTGGAATAGTTTAACAAAGCTCTAGGTTAAAGTCCAGTAATGGAAAAATAGTCTAAAACTTTGAGGCTGGATTAAAATGGATGCCTGGTTTGGACCACTCTTCGGTGTATATTTCAGCAATCACCTCAGAAACTTGAAATACCTCTGGAGTCTTTGCAGCAGAAATGAAAATCAAATATAGTTGCTTAATAGGATTTTCCCACAGTAGGATTATGATTGTGAATACACAAAGTACCTAGGTACAAAGATGTTCAAGCTTGAACATAAAGAAGGAGGGAGTCCTGATCAAAGGCTTACTCCTGAAATAATTTCACCTTCAGAATACAGATCTGAGGTGTCAGAATCTGAAAATTTGCTTAAGCTGCCTAAGTGATCTGTCTTTGTGAGATTTAGAGCTAGCAGATAATTAAACTGCAGGTTGATTGTCAGACATAGAACTCTTGTGCTTACCAAGCCACCAACAGTTCAGAAACACTTGAGCGCACAAAGATTTTAAATCCTTTAGAAAAATCTGAAACACCTGTATACTAATATTACTGAGATCGCAGGGAAAATGGAGATTCTTCCCTCAGGAGTAAAGTGGTGAAGAAAAAATGGCAAGCAGATAGTGGGAAAAATTAATTTCAAAGCGCTGAAAACATAAAAAGACCAGCAATAACAGAAGACTTTCTAACTGCAGAGGGGAGCATGAAGACTAAAGCACAACAAGAAAAAAAACATCGTACAACATGCCCAAGCACAATGTAAAAGGAAAAATGAGAGCGCGCTACAGTGAGAGTTACATAAATTATTTTAACAATCAGCTCAGCCAAGCAAGAGCGAGTTACAGCACAAAGTAACAGTCCTAAAGGCAGTAACTGACAGCGCCTTTAAACAAGAGCTCGCCCCAGCACTAATATAAAAACTGTCAAAAGGCAGAAATTAATAAGAAGCCCTAAAAATGACAAAGAGTATACCAATGTCAAATTTAATAAATAAAGTGCAAGCAGACTATGTGATAAAAATCTCCCAGTCCAAGAAACTCTGATAAATAACACCAAGACAATAAATCCTTATAGAGTCTAGTGTGAAATATGGTATGTCTGTAAAATGTTCTCTGGCTATGATGTAGAAATATGTAAATGTACCTGCTAATAGCCTGAGGGATATGTGAGTGCATAAAGATTCTAACTTACCTTGAGATGCACCCATTCTACTGTGCTTACCCACAGCTGCAGAAATAGACTGCTTCCTGTAGCAAGCCCATAAAGTGCTGTGTTTGTCACAGCAGAGGATCTATGTAAGGAGAATATTGACGACCCAACAGGAGAAGGCTAAGGGACTGGTCCCCTGTGACACCTGTGGCAGGGTTGTGACTAACTCCTTCACTGTGATTATGTTACTACCCCATACTCCAATCTCCCCTCTGTCTCTCAGTAGCAGCTCTCCGAAAAGAAAAATAGACCCCAAATCGTTCTGAGGACCCCTATCAATGAAGAATCTGGAGCACCTCAATTCTTTACCTTACTCCTGGGAGGCAAAGATAAGACTGGAATACCATAAAGGTGAGAGGGATTGAGTACTCTTGGAGTATTGGGAAAGTTTGCCTCCTCCGGGAGTTGAATCCCAGGAGTAATGGTTCATGTGCTCTCATCATGTTTAATTTCCTTCTAAAATTTAAATACATAAATAATTTTATTTTATTCAGCAAGAAGGGGTACTTATATATTACATTACAAATTATATTACAACTGCCATTTCAAACAAAAGGCAGACAGATGCTTTACTACAGTTCCAAAACTCATATAGGAACCAACATAACTGAGAGGGATGGAAAAGATTCCTGGGTGTGTCTGAAGCTCTTTCACAATTCATTATGTTCTCTAAGCATTTTACACATGCAGGTCTCACCGACATCTCACTAGCTGTAGGAAGATGAAGTTTATGCAAAGTTCACAAACGACTTTATTTACCTGACAAAAAAGTAGTTACTAAACTAGAGGCAAATATAAGCTAAACTGTAGTGAAAATATTTCAGTTTAATTTGTATATACTGCAAACTGAGACTTTATATCAGTGCCAGGTGCCCCCGTTAACCTTATTCTCCCCTGTGAGATTCTCAATCCCAGAGAGTTTTATTGGGAACCAGTTTTCATCTCTCGGACTTTCAGGGTCTGCCCATTTTTTTAGATAATTAAATAGACATGATACCTAAAGGTTAAATCACTTGACCTCTCTATGTAAAAAGGAAGATACATTAGGATGCATACCACAGGACTTGCAAATAAGCATGCATCTGGCAAGTGCAGCACAGTCATTGAGTTTCCCTCCTCAGTCTTAGGAAGTTTACAATGAAATCTCATGAGATTTCAGTGAAATCCCATGAGATCACAGTGAAGCACTGATGATACTGACTGTAGGCTTCCCCTGCTAACAGACTCCTGCATCAAGGCTACATTTATAATGTAGTAAAGATGAAGCATTCTAACTAGAGTGTAAAGAAGTGTCATAACTGACCAACTGTTCTGTACTGTGGACAACTGCAAAAACAGAATTTATGTTTACCTGATAAATTACTTTCTCCAACGGTGTGTCCGGTCCACGGCGTCATCCTTACTTGTGGGATATTCTCTTCCCCAACAGGAAATGGCAAAGAGCCCAGCAAAGCTGGTCACATGATCCCTCCTAGGCTCCGCCTTCCCCAGTCATTCGACCGACGTAAAGGAGGAATATTTGCATAGGAGAAATCATATGATACCGTGGTGACTGTAGTTAAAGAAAATAAATTATCAGACCTGATTAAAAAACCAGGGCGGGCCGTGGACCGGACACACCGTTGGAGAAAGTAATTTATCAGGTAAACATAAATTCTGTTTTCTCCAACATAGGTGTGTCCGGTCCACGGCGTCATCCTTACTTGTGGGAACCAATACCAAAGCTTTAGGACACGGATGATGGGAGGGAGCAAATCAGGTCACCTAGATGGAAGGCACCACGGCTTGCAAAACCTTTCTCCCAAAAATAGCCTCAGAAGAAGCAAAAGTATCAAATTTGTAAAATTTAGTAAAAGTGTGCAGTGAAGACCAAGTCGCTGCCTTAAATATCTGATCAACAGAAGCCTCGTTCTTGAAGGCCCATGTGGAAGCCACGGCCCTAGTGGAATGAGCTGTGATTCTTTCAGGAGGCTGCCGTCCGGCAGTCTCGTAAGCCAATCTGATGATGCTTTTAAGCCAAAAAGAGAGAGAGGTAGAAGTTGCTTTTTGACCTCTCCTTTTACCAGAATAAACAACAAACAAGGAAGATGTTTGTCTGAAATCCTTTGTAGCATCTAAATAGAATTTTAGAGCACGAACTACATCCAAATTGTGCAACAAACGTTCCTTCTTTGAAACTGGATTCGGACACAAAGAAGGCACGACTATCTCCTGGTTAATGTTTTTGTTAGAAACAACTTTCGGAAGAAAACCAGGTTTAGTACGCAAAACCACCTTATCTGCATGGAACACCAGATAAGGAGGAGAACACTGCAGAGCAGATAACTCTGAAACTCTTCTAGCAGAAGAAATTGCAACCAAAAAACAAAACTTTCCAAGATAATAACTTAATATCTACGGAATGTAAGGGTTCAAACGGAACCCCCTGAAGAACTGAAAGAACTAAATTGAGACTCCAAGGAGGAGTCAAAGGTTTGTAAACAGGCTTGATTCTAACCAGAGCCTGAACAAAAGCTTGAACATCTGGCACAGCCGCCAGCTTTTTGTGAAGTAAAACAGATAAAGCAGAAATCTGTCCCTTCAAAGAACTTGCAGATAATCCTTTCTCCAAACCTTCTTGAAGAAAGGATAGAATCTTAGGAATTTTTATCTTGTTCCATGGGAATCCTTTAGATTCACACCAACAGATATATTTTTTCCATATTTTATGGTAGATTTTTCTAGTTACAGGCTTTCTGGCCTGAACAAGAGTATCAATGACAGAATCTGAGAACCCTCGCTTTGATAAAATCAAGCGTTCAATCTCCAAGCAGTCAGTTGGAGTGAGGCCAGATTCGGGTGTTCGAACGGACCTTGAACAAGAAGGTCCCGTCTCAAAGGTAGCTTCCATGGTGGAGCCGATGACATATTCACCAGGTCTGCATACCAAGTCCTGCGTGGCCACGCAGGAGCTATCAAGATCACCGATGCCCTCTCCTGATTGATCCTGGCTACCAGCCTGGGGATGAGAGGAAACGGTGGGAATACATAAGCTAGGTTGAAGGTCCAAGGTGCTACTAGTGCATCTACTAGAGTCGCCTTGGGATCCCTGGATCTGGACCCGTAGCAAGGAACCTTGAAGTTCTGACGAGAGGCCATCAGATCCATGTCTGGAATGCCCCACAATTGAGTAATTTGGGCAAAGATTTCCGGATGGAGTTCCCACTCCCCCGGATGAAATGTTTGACGACTCAGAAAATCCGCTTCCCAATTTTCCACTCCTGGGATGTGGATTGCAGACAAGTGGCAGGAGTGAGTCTCCGCCCATTGAATGATTTTGGTCACTTCTTCCATCGCCAGGGAACTCCTTGTTCCCCCTTGATGGTTGATATACGCAACAGTCGTCATGTTGTCCGATTGAAACCGTATGAATTTGGCCTTTGCTAGCTGAGGCCAAGCCTTGAGAGCAATGAATATCGCTCTCAGTTCCAGAATATTTATCGGGAGAAGAGATTCTTCCCGAGACCAAAGACCCTGAGCTTTCAGGAGTTCCCAGACCGCGCCCCAGCCCACCAGACTGGCGTTGGTCGTGACAATGACCCACTCTGGTCTGCGGAAGCTCATCCCCTGTGACAGGTTGTCCAGGGTCAGCCACCAACGGAGTGAATCTCTGGTCCTCTGATCTACTTGTATCGTCGGAGACAAGTCTGTATAATCCCCATTCCACTGACTGAGCATGCACAGTTGTAATGGTCTCAGATGAATTCGCGCAAAAGGAACTATGTCCATTGCCGCGACCATCAAACCTATTACTTCCATGCACTGCGCTATGGAAGGAAGAGGAACAGAATGAAGTACTTGACAAGAGCTTAGAAGTTTTGATTTTCTGGCCTCTGTCAGAAAAATCCTCATTTCTAAGGAGTCTATTATTGTTCCCAAGAAGGGAACTCTTGTTGACGGAGATAGAGAACTTTTTTCTACGTTCACTTTCCACCCGTGAGATCTGAGAAAGGCCAGGACAATGTCCGTATGAGCCTTTGCTTGTGGTAGGGACGACGCTTGAATCAGTATGTCGTCCAAGTAAGGTACTACTGCAATGCCCCTTGGTCGTAGCACCGCTAGAAGGGACCCTAGTACCTTTGTGAAAATTCTTGGAGCAGTGGCTAATCCGAATGGAAGTGCCACAAACTGGTAATGCTTGTCCAGAAAGGCGAACCTTAGGAACCGATGATGTTCCTTGTGGATAGGAATATGTAGATACGCATCCTTTAAATCCACCGTGGTCATGAATTGACCTTCCTGGATGGAAGGAAGAATTGTCCGAATGGTTTCCATTTTGAACGATGGAACCTTGAGAAACTTGTTTAGGATCTTGAGATCTAAGATTGGTCTGAATGTTCCCTCTTTTTTGGGAACTATGAACAGATTGGAGTAGAATCCCATCCCTTGTTCTCCTAATGGAACAGGATGAATCACTCCCATTTTTAACAGGTCTTCTACACAATGTAAGAATGCCTGTCTTTTTATGTGGTCTGAAGACAATTGAGACCTGTGGAACCTCCCCCTTGGGGGAAGCCCCTTGAATTCCAGAAGATAACCTTGGGAGACTATTTCTAGCGCCCAAGGATCCAGAACATCTCTTGCCCAAGCCTGAGCGAAGAGAGAAAGTCTGCCCCCCACCAGATCCGGTCCCGGATCGGGGGCCAACATCTCATGCTGTCTTGGTAGCAGTGGCAGGTTTCTTGGCCTGCTTACCTTTGTTCCAGCCTTGCATTGGCCTCCAGGCTGGCTTGGCTTGAGAAGTATTACCCTCTTGCTTGGAGGATGTAGCACTTGGGGCTGGTCCGTTTCTGCGAAAGGGACGAAAATTTGGTTTATTTTTAGCCTTGAAAGACCTATCCTGAGGATGGGCGTGGCTCTTACCCCCAGTGATATCAGAAATAATCTCTTTCAAGTCAGGGCCAAACAGCGTTTTCCCCTTGAAAGGAATGTTAAGCAATTTGTTCTTGGAAGACGCATCCGCTGACCAAGATTTTAGCCAAAGCGCTCTGCGCGCCACAATAGCAAACCCAGAATTTTTCGCCGCTAATCTAGCCAATTGCAAAGTGGCGTCTAAAGTAAAAGAGTTAGCCAATTTGAGAGCATGAATTCTGTCCATAATCTCCTCATAAGAAGAATCTTTATTGAGCGACTTTTCTAGTTCATCGAACCAGAAACACGCTGCTGTAGTGACAGGAACAATGCATGAAATTGGTTGTAGAAGGTAACCTTGCTGAACAAACATCTTTTTAAGCAAACCCTCTAATTTTTTATCCATAGGATCTTTGAAAGCACAACTATCTTCTATAGGGATAGTAGTGCGTTTGTTTAGAGTAGAAACCGCCCCCTCGACCTTGGGGACTGTCTGCCATAAGTCCTTTCTGGGGTCGACCATAGGAAACAATTTCTTAAATATAGGGGGAGGGACAAAAGGTATGCCGGGCCTTTCCCATTCTTTGTTTACAATGTCCGCCACCCGCTTGGGTATAGGAAAAGCTTCGGGGGGCCCCGGGACCTCTAGGAACTTGTCCATCTTACATAATTTCTCTGGAATGACCAAATTCTCACAATCATCCAGAGTAGATAACACCTCCTTAAGCAGAGCGCGGAGATGTTCTAATTTAAATTTAAAAGTAATAACATCAGGTTCAGCTTGTTGAGAAATTTTCCCTGAATCTGAAATTTCTCCCTCAGACAAAACCTCCCTGGCCCCCTCAGACTGGTGTAGGGGCACTTCAGAACCAATATCATCAGCGTCCTCATGCTCTTCAGTATTTTCTAAAACAGAGCAGTCGCGCTTTCGCTGATAAGTGGGCATTTTGGCTAAAATGTTTTTAATAGAATTATCCATTACAGCCGTTAATTGTTGCATAGTAAGGAGTATTGGCGCACTAGATGTACTAGGGGCCTCCTGTGTGGGCAAGACTGGCGTAGACGAAGGAGGGGATGATGCAGTACCATGCTTACTCCCCTCACTTGAGGAATCATCTTGGGCATCATTTTCTCTAAATTTTGTGTCACATAAATCACATCTATTTAAATGAGAAGGAACCTTGGCTTCCCCACATACAGAACACAGTCTATCTGATAGTTCAGACATGTTAAACAGGCATAAACTTGATAACAAAGTACAAAAAAACGTTTTAAAATAAAACCGTTACTGTCACTTTAAATTTTAAACTGAACACACTTTATTACTGAAAATGTGAAAAAGTATGAAGGAATTGTTCAAAATTCACCAAAATTTCACCACAGTGTCTTAAAGCCGTATTGCACACCAAATTTGAAAGCTTTAACTCTTAAAATAACGGAACCGGAGCCGTTTTTATATTTAACCCCTATACAGTCCCTGGTATCTGCTTTGCTGAGACCCAACCAAGCCCAAAGGGGAATACGATACTAAATGACGCCTTCAGTAAGCTTTTTCTATGTATCTGAGCTCCTCACACATGCATCTGCATGTCTTGCTTCCCAAAAACAACTGCGCAATAGAGGCGCGAAAATGAGGCTCTGCCTATGATTAGAGAAGGCCCCCAGTGAAAAAGGTGTCCAATACAGTGCCTGCCGTTTTTTTTACATAATTCCCAAGAATAAAATAACTCCTCAAAGCTATGAAGTATTAAAAATGCTTATATATCAATCGTTTTAGCCCAGAAAATGTCTACCAGTCTTAAAAGCCCTTGTGAAGCCCTTTATTCTTATTTAATAAAAATGGCTTACCGGATCCCATAGGGAAAATGACAGCTTCCAGCATTACCAAGTCTTGTTAGAAATGTGTCATACCTCAAGCAGCAAAAGTCTGCTCACTGTTTCCCCCAACTGAAGTTAATTCCTCTCAACAGTCCTGTGTGGAAACAGCCATCGATTTTAGTAACGGTTGCTAAAATCATTTTCCTCTTACAAACAGAAATCTTCATCTCTTTTCTGTTTCAGAGTAAATAGTACATACCAGCACTATTTTAAAATAATAAACTCTTGATTGAAGAATAAAAACTACATTTAAACACCAAAAAACTCTAAGCCATCTCCGTGGAGATGTTGCCTGTACAACGGCAAAGAGAATGACTGGGGACGGCGGAGCCTAGGAGGGATCATGTGACCAGCTTTGCTGGGCTCTTTGCCATTTCCTGTTGGGGAAGAGAATATCCCACAAGTAAGGATGACGCCGTGGACCGGACACACCTATGTTGGAGAAACAAAAGCTAATTTGTATGAAATAACTTAATAATAATAAACAGTTATAAACTTAAAATTATCAAAAGGTATTACATTAAATAAAAAGCTATCAGCATGCCAATTTTCAAGAAAATACATCTATGTCATCTGTAGAGCTGGCCATAAACCCAACTTATATGTCAATGGAATTTTTCTGAAAAATAGCACTTTTTTTAATACGTTAAATGGCTTGACTAATCTTACTGAAATTTAGCAGTTTTGTAGTGACTAGTATTTAACCAAAAACGTTGTTCAAACTAAAGCTATAGCTGCCCTACTGGGCAGCTATAATTAAAAATAGAAAAACTAGAAATAAACAGTAAACACTAAGGGTCAGATCACATTACGCTATTTAACATTCCCACTCGAGAGTTAATTGCGCTAGAAGTATGTTTATTTGCGTGTGTTGGGTTGCGCTCATATTACAAGTTGAAAATAAACAGTTATTGCTTGCATGCTAACCCGAGGTGCGTAAAAAGCAGAATGGAGCAAAAAAAGTGTGTGTGGGGGGAAACTAACACACTATTCACACACAAACATGATTGCATATTCTCAAGTGTGTTAACCCGACATGAAAATATTAATATTTCACATTGCAATGTTCTTCACATAGCATAATATGTTCTATTTATTCATAAATACATGTTTTTATATATAAATGTATATATTTATATAAATATATATATATATATACACACACACATGATTATATATAGGAATATTTATATATATATATATATACACAGATATGTATAGGAATATTTATTTATAAGAACATTGGAATGTCAAAATATTTAAGTCTGTAAATACACATACAAATACATATGCACACACATATAAACATATATATATATATATATATATATATATATATATATATATATACACACACATATACCTCTTTAGACGTATAGATGTATGTATCTCTATTTTAAAGCCCTTTGCATGGATTTTCTAGCACCTGAGACCTCATATCTTTGAGCCATTATAACTTTTTTGTGAAATACTTTTTTAGAATCATGCTTATTAGAAGGTATTATGGTTGTAACTGTACTTTGTAATGTATCTTTGATGTGTTTTGTGACACTTTTTTGTTTTGCAAAACAGTTAACCAGAGCTCTGAGGACACGGCAATTATTCTAGTGTAAATCGCGATTGCGCCCACGCATTTGTGTTTACTTTCAACTTGTAATATGAGCAGAAAACCCGACGCGCGCCTGCGATAAACCCCTTTTCGCATAACTGTTAACGCTCCACTCGTAATCTGGTCCTAAATAAATGCTACATATAATGATGTATTCAAGGCAAAGAGTAACCGAAGTATTAAAAAAAATCACCAGCATTTGTTTTTTTTCAATATTGAAGAAATAAGTGTATAATTGTAGTCTTGAAATGTCATTGTTGCTGCAAAGCTGTAATTTGCCATGCATCTAGCCTTATCTCCTCCAATGAGGTTAGATGGGGACAGTTAGAAATGAGTTGATAATGTAACAATCTTGCAGAGTTTAATTTCCATTTAACGCCTTAATGACTGCGAAGTACCATGTATGTAGCCGGTCGTTAAGTTTTTTGTTGTTACAAATAGTGAGACGAGACCACACTATTAATTGCACAATCCTCATAGAAAGACCAGTGATGTACAGAGTATGGTGCTGGTCCATAAGGGGTTAAATACAGTCACTATAACAAGCCTTTGCTCTATGTAAGTTTAAGAAACATGACATAAGAGCATCATTGTGCTTGAACCAAAAATCTTTCCTATTTAAGCCACACAAGCAAATGCATACTGGGGGACTCAAGTTAAATTTGTAACATACTTTTAACAGGTGAATATCTGCTAATGAAAACTTCATACTTAGGGTGTAGAAAAAAGTCTCATCACAAAAGCTGTTGTAATATTTACTGAAAACATTGCTGCAAACACAAGTATATTAAAAAACATAATTTATGCTTACCTGATAAATTCCTTTCTTCTGTTGTGTGATCAGTCCACGGGTCATCATTACTTCTGGGATATTATCTGCTCCCCAACAGGAAGTGCAAGAGGATTCACCCAGCAGAGTTGCTATATAGCTCCTCCCCTCTACGTCACCTCCAGTCATTCGACCAAAGACCAACGAGAAAGGAGAAGCCAAGGGTGTAGTGGTGACTGGATTATAATTTAAAAAATATTTACCTGCCTTAAAAAACAGGGCGGGCCGTGGACTGATCACACAACAGAAGAAAGGAATTTATCAGGTAAGCATAAATTATGTTTTCTTCTGTTATGTGTGATCAGTCCACGGGTCATCATTACTTCTGGGATACCAATACCAAAGCAAAAGTACACGGATGACGGGAGGGATAGGCAGGCTCATTATACAGAAGGAACCACTGCCTGAAGAACCTTTCTCCCAAAAATAGCCTCCGAAGAAGCAAAAGTGTCAAATTTGTAAAATTTGGAAAAAGTATGAAGCGAAGACCAAGTTGCAGCCTTGCAAATCTGTTCAACAGAGGCCTCATTCTTAAAGGCCCAAGTGGAAGCCACAGCTCTAGTAGAATGAGCTGTAATTCTTTCAGGAGGCTGCTGTCCAGCAGTCTCATAGGCTAAACGAATTATGCTACGAAGCCAGAAGGAGAGAGAGGTAGCCGAAGCCTTATGACCTCTCCTCTGACCAGAGTACACGACAAACAGGGAAGACGTTTGTCGAAAATCCTTAGTTGCCTGCAAGTAGAACTTGAGGGCACGAACTACATCCAGATTGTGTAGAAGACGTTCCTTCTTTGAAGAAGGATTTGGACACAAGGATGGAACAACAATCTCTTGATTGATATTCCTGTTAGTGACTACCTTAGGTAAGAACCCAGGTTTAGTACGCAGAACTACCTTGTCTGAATGAAAGATCAGATAAGGAGAATCACAATGTAAGGCTGATAACTCAGAGACTCTTCGAGCCGAGGAAATAGCCATTAAAAATAGAACTTTCCAAGATAACAATTTTATATCAATGGAATGAAGGGGTTCAAACGGAACACCCTGTAAAACGTTAAGAACTAAGTTTAAACTCCATGGCGGAGCAACAGTTTTAAACACAGGCTTGATCCTAGCTAAAGCCTGACAAAAGGCCTGGACGTCTGGATTTTCTGACAGACGCCTGTGAAACAAGATGGACAGAGCTGAGATCTGTCCCTTTAATGAGCTAGCCGATAAACCCTTTTCTAAACCTTCTTGTAGAAAAGACAATATCCTAGGAATCCTAACCTTACTCCAGGAGTAATCTTTGGATTCACGCCATATCTTATGGTAAATCCTTCTGGTAACAGGCTTCCTAGCCTGTATCAGGGTATCAATAACCGACTCAGAAAAACCACGTTTTGATAAAATCAAGCGTTCAATTTCCAAGCAGTCAGCTTCAGAGAAGTTAGATTTTGATGTTTGAATGGACCCTGAATCAGAAGGTCCTGTCTTAGAGGTAGAGACCAAGGCGGACAGGATGACATGTCCACTAGATCTGCATACCAAGTCCTGCGTGGCCATGCAGGCACTATTAGAATCACTGATGCTCTCTCCTGTTTGATTTTGGCAATCAATCGAGGAAGCAGCGGGAAGGGTGGAAACACATAAGCCATCCTGAAGTTCCAAGGTGCTGTCAAAGCATCTATCAGAACCGCTCCCGGATCCCTGGATCTGGATCCGTAGCGAGGAAGTTTGGCGTTCTGGCGAGACGCCATGAGATCTATCTCTGGTTTGCCCCAACGTCGAAGTATTTGGGCAAAGACCTCCGGATGAAGTTCCCACTCCCCCGGATGAAAAGTCTGGCGACTCAAGAAATCCGCCTCCCAGTTCTCCACTCCCGGGATGTGGATTGCTGACAGGTGGCAAGAGTGAGACTCTGCCCAGCAAATTATCTTTGATACTTCCATCATTGCTAGGGAGCTTCTTGTCCCTCCCTGATGGTTGATGTAAGCTACAGTCGTGATGTTGTCCGACTGAAACCTGATGAACCCCCGAGTTTTTAACTGGGGCCAAGCTAGAAGGGCATTGAGAACTGCTCTCAATTCCAGAATGTTTATTGGCAGGAGACTTTCCTCCTGACTCCATTGTCCCTGAGCCTTCAGAGAATTCCAGACAGCGCCCCAACCTAGTAGGCTGGCGTCTGTTGTTACAATTGTCCAGTCCGGCCTGCTGAATGGCATCCCCCTGGACAGATGTGGCCGAGAAAGCCACCATAGAAGAGAGTTTCTGGTCTCTTGATCCAGATTCAGAGTGGGGGACAAATCTGAGTAATCCCCATTCCACTGACTCAGCATGCACAATTGCAGCGGTCTGAGATGTAGGCGTGCAAAGGGTACTATGTCCATTGCTGCTACCATTAAGCCGATCACCTCCATGCATTGAGCTACCGACGGGAGTTGAATGGAATGAAGGACACGGCATGCATTTAGAAGCTTTGTTAATCTGTCTTCTGTCAGATAAATCTTCATTTCTACAGAATCTATAAGAGTCCCCAGGAATGGAACTCTTGTGAGAGGAAAGAGAGAACTCTTCTTTTCGTTCACTTTCCATCCATGCGACCTTAGAAATGCCAGAACTAACTCTGTATGAGACTTGGCAGTTTGAAAGCTTGAAGCTTGTATCAGAATGTCGTCTAGGTACGGAGCTACCGAAATTCCTCGCGGTCTTAGTACCGCCAGAAGGGCACCCAGAACCTTTGTGAAGATTCTTGGAGCCGTAGCCAATCCGAATGGAAGGGCTACAAACTGGTAATGCCTGTTTAAGAAGGCAAACCTTAGATACCGGTAATGATCTTTGTGAATCGGTATGTGAAGGTAAGCATCCTTTAAATCCACTGTGGTCATGTACTGACCCTTTTGGATCATGGGTAAAATAGTCCGAATAGTTTCCATTTTGAACGATGGAACTCTTAGGAATTTGTTTAGGATCTTTAAATCCAAGATTGGCCTGAAAGTTCCCTCTTTTTTGGGAACCACAAACAGGTTTGAGTAAAACCCTTGTCCTTGTTCCGACCGCGGAACCGGATGGATCACTCCCATTAATAATAGATCTTGTACACAGCGTAGAAACGCGTCTTTCTTTATTTGGTTTGTTGACAACCTTGACAGATGAAATCTCCCTCTTGGGGGAGAGAATTTGAAGTCTAGAAGGTATCCCTGAGATATGATCTCTAGCGCCCAGGGATCCTGGACATCTCTTGCCCAAGCCTGGGCGAAGAGAGAGAGTCTGCCCCCCACTAGATCCGGTCCCGGATCGGGGGCCCTCGGTTCATGCTGTCTTAGGGGCAGCAGCAGGTTTCCTGGCCTGCTTGCCCTTATTCCAGGACTGGTTAGGTTTCCAGCCTTGTCTGTAACGAGCAACAGCTCCTTCCTGTTTTGGTGCAGCGGAAGTTGATGCTGTTCCTGATTTGAAATTCCGAAAGGGACGAAAATTAGACTGTCTAGCCTTAGCTTTGGCTTTGTCTTGAGGTAGAGCGTGGCCCTTACCTCCTGTAATGTCAGCAATAATTTCTTTCAAACCGGGCCCAAATAAAGTTTGCCCCTTGAAAGGTATATTAAGTAATTTGGACTTAGAAGTTACATCAGCCGACCAGGATTTTAGCCACAGCGCCCTACGTGCCTGAATGGCGAATCCTGAATTCTTAGCCGTAAGTTTGGTTAAATGTACTACGGCCTCCGAAATGAATGAAATAGCTAGTTTAAGGACTCTAAGCCTGTCCGTAATGTCGTCCAGCGTAGCTGAACTAAGGTTCTCTTCCAGAGACTCAATCCAAAATGCTGCCGCAGCCGTAATCGGCGCGATGCATGCAAGGGGTTGTAATATAAAACCCTGTTGAACAAACATTTTCTTAAGGTAACCCTCTAATTTTTTATCCATAGGATCTGAAAAAGCACAGCTATCCTCCACCGGGATAGTGGTGCGCTTAGCTAAAGTAGAAACTGCTCCCTCCACCTTAGGGACCGTTTGCCATAAGTCCCGTGTGGTGGCGTCTATTGGAAACATCTTTCTAAATATTGGAGGGGGTGAGAACGGCACACCGGGTCTATCCCACTCCTTAGTAACAATTTCAGTTAATCTCTTAGGTATAGGAAAAACGTCAGTACTCGCCGGTACTGCAAAGTATTTATCCAACCTACACATTTTCTCTGGTATTGCAACAGTGTTACAATCGTTAAGAGCCGCTAAGACCTCCCCTAGTAATACACGGAGGTTTTCCAATTTAAATTTAAAATTTGAAATATCTGAATCCAATCAGCTTGGATCAGAACCGTCACCTACAGAATGAAGCTCTCCGTCCTCATGCTCTGCAAGCTGTGACGCAGTATCAGACATGGCCCTAGAATTATCAGCGCACTCTGTTCTCACCCCAGAGTGATCACGCTTGCCTCTTAGTTCTGGTAATTTAGCCAAAACTTCAGTCATGACAGTAGCCATATCTTGTAATGTTATCTGTAATGGCTGCCCAGATGTACTAGGCGCCATAATATCACGCACCTCCCGGGCGGGAGATGCAGGTACTGACACGTGAGGCGAGTTAGTCGGCATAACTCTCCCCTCGCTGTTTGGTGAAATTTGTTCAATTTGTACAGATTGGCTTTTATTTAAAGTAGCATCAATACAGTTAGTACATAAATTTCTATTGGGCTCCACCTTGGCATTGGAACAAATGACACAGGTATCTTCCTCTGAATCAGACATGTTTAACACACTAGCAATAAACATGCAACTCGGTTACAATCTTATTTAACAAAAACGTACTGTGCCTCAAGAAGCACTAAACGATTAAATGACAGTTGAAAATGAACTGAAAAACAGTTATAGCATCACTCTTTAAAAAAACAACACAACTTTTTAGCAGAGGTTTGTTCCCATTAGTAAGGTAACACTAATTAAATTTTAAACATAAAAATTACAGAGCAACGTTTTAAATCACAGTCACTATATAAGTCTCACAGCTCTGCTGAGAGAATCTACCTCCCTTCAAAGAAGTTTGAAGACCCCTGAGTTCTGTTAGAGATGAACCGGATCATGCAGAAAATACTACAGTAACTGACTGGAAATTTTTGATGCGTAGCAAAGAGCGCCAAAAACGGCCCCTCCCTCTCACACACAGCAGTGAGAGAGAAACGAAACTGTCATAATTAAAACAAGCAAACTGCCAAGTGGAAAAATAATGCCCAAATATTTATTCACTCAGTACCTCATTAATGCAAACGATTCTACATTCCAGCAAAAATGTTTAACATAAAAAATACCTGTTAAAAGGTTTAATGTACTTTTACAGAGTAATTCCGGTGAAATACCATCCCCAGAATACTAAAGTGTAGAGTATACATACATGTTCATGATAACGGTATGGCAGGATTTTCTCATCAATTCCATTCAGAAAATAAAAACTGCTACATACCTCAATGCAGATTCAACTGCCCGCTGTCCCCTGATCTGAAGTTTTTACCTCCCTCAGATGGCCGAGAAACAGCAATATGATCTTAACTACTCCGGTTAAAATCATAAGAAAAACTCTGGTAGATTCTTCTTCAAACTCTGCCAGAGAGGTAATAACACGCTCCGGTGCTATTGTAAAATAACAAACTTTTGATTGAAGTTCTAAAAACTAAGTATAATCACCATAGTCCTCTCACACCTCCTATCTAGTCTTTGGGTGCAAGAGAATGACTGGAGGTGACGTAGAGGGGAGGAGCTATATAGCAACTCTGCTGGGTGAATCCTCTTGCACTTCCTGTTGGGGAGCAGATAATATCCCAGAAGTAATGATGACCCGTGGACTGATCACACATAACAGAAGAAAAATGTTTCAAAATAATGTGCATTTCAATTTTCACGTGCCCTACCATAGACAAACCATCTATTCCTAGAGTTTTGTTTTGTGTGTAAATTGTGAATAAAAATGAATCTAAATACCTCAGATCTAATTCTCAAAATCTTTGAACCATATTTTAAAAACATAATTTATGCTTACCTGATAAATTCCTTTCTTCTGTAGTGTGATCAGTCCACGGGTCATCATTACTTCTGGGATATTACTCCTCCCCAACAGGAAGTGCAAGAGGATTCACCCAGCAGAGCTGCATATAGCTCCTCCCCTCTACGTCACTCCCAGTCATTCGACCAAGGACCAACGAGAAAGGAAAAGCCAAGGGTGAAGTGGTGACTGGAGTATAAATTAAAAAATATTTACCTGCCTTAAAAACAGGGCGGGCCGTGGACTGATCACACTACAGAAGAAAGGAATTTATCAGGTAAGCATAAATTATGTTTTCTTCTGTTAAGTGTGATCAGTCCACGGGTCATCATTACTTCTGGGATACCAATACCAAAGCAAAAGTACACGGATGACGGGAGGGATAGGCAGGCTCTTTATACAGAAGGAACCACTGCCTGAAGAACCTTTCTCCCAAAAATAGCCTCCGATGAAGCAAAAGTGTCAAATTTGTAAAATTTGGAAAAAGTATGAAGCGAAGACCAAGTTGCAGCCTTGCAAATCTGTTCAACAGAGGCCTCATTCTTGAAGGCCCAGGTGGAAGCCACAGCTCTAGTAGAATGAGCTGTAATTCTTTCAGGAGGCTGCTGTCCAGCAGTCTCATAAGCTAAACGAATTATGCTACGAAGCCAAAAAGAAAGAGAGGTAGCGGAAGCTTTTTGACCTCTCCTCTGCCCAGAGTAAATGACAAACAGAGAAGACGTTTGTCGAAATTCCTTAGTTGCCTGTAAGTAAAATTTTAGAGCACGGACTACATCCAGGTTGTGCAGTAGACGTTCCTTCTTTGAAGAAGGATTTGGGCATAAAGAAGGAACAACAATCTCTTGATTGATATTCCTGTTAGTAACTACCTTAGGTAAGAACCCAGGTTTAGTACGCAGGACTACCTTATCCGAATGAAAAATCAAATAAGGAGAATCACAATGTAAGGCTGATAATTCAGAGACTCTTCGAGCCGAGGAAATAGCCATTAAAAATAGAACTTTCCAAGATAACAACTTTATATCAATGGAATGAAGGGGTTCAAACGGAACGCCCTGTAAAACATTAAGAACAAGGTTTAAACTCCATGGTGGAGCAACAGTTTTAAACACAGGCTTAATTCTGGCCAAAGCCTGACAAAAAGCCTGGACGTCAGGAACTTCTGACAGACGTTTGTGTAACAGAATGGACAGAGCTGAGATCTGTCCCTTTAATGAACTAGCAGATAAACCCTTTTCTAAACCTTCTTGTAGAAAAGACAATATCCTAGGAATCCTAACCTTACTCCAAGAGTAACCTTTGGATTCACACCAATATAGGTATTTACGCCATATCTTATGGTAAATCTTTCTGGTAACAGGTTTCCTAGCCTGTATTAAGGTATCAATAACTGACTCAGAAAATCCACGTCTTGATAAAATCAAGCGTTCAATTTCCAAGCAGTCAGCTTCAGAGAAGTTAGATTTTGATGTTTGAAGGGACCCTGTATCAGAAGGTACTGTTTCAGAGGTAGAGACCAAGGTGGACAGGATGACATGTCCACCAGGTCTGCATACCAAGTCCTGCGTGGCCACGCAGGTGCTATTAGAATCACTGATGCTCTCTCTTGTTTGATTCTGGCAATCAATCGAGGAAGCAACGGGAAGGGTGGAAACACGCAAGCCATCCTGAAGTCCCAAGGTGCTGTCAGAGCATCTATCAGGACTGCTCCTGGATCCCTGGATCTGGACCCGTAACGAGGAAGCTTGGCGTTCTGTCGAGACGCCATGAGATCTATCTCTGGTTTGCCCCAACATCGAAGTATTTGGGCAAAGACCTCCGGATGAAGTTCCCACTCCCCCGGATGAAAAGTCTGACGACTTAAGAAATCCGCCTCCCAGTTCTCCACTCCCGGGATGTGGATTGCTGACAGGTGGCAAGAGTGAGACTCTGCCCAGCAAATTATCTTTGATACTTCCATCATAGCTAGGGAGCTTCTTGTCCCTCCCTGATGGTTGATGTAAGCTACAGTCGTGATGTTGTCCGACTGAAACCTGATGAACCCCCGAGTTGTCAACTGGGGCCAAGCCAGGAGGGCATTGAGAACTGCTCTCAATTCCAGAATGTTTATTGGCAGGAGACTCTCCTCCTGACTCCATTGTCCCTGAGCCTTCAGAGAATTCCAGACGGCACCCCAACCTAGAAGGCTGGCGTCTGTTGTTACAATTGTCCAGTCTGGTCTGCTGAATGGCATCCCCCTGGACAGATGTGGCCGAGAAAGCCACCATAGAAGAGAATTTCTGGTCTCTTGATCCAGATTCAGAGAAGGGGATAAGTCTGAGTAATCCCCATTCCACTGACTTAGCATGCACAGTTGCAGTGGTCTGAGGTGTAAGCGTGCAAAGGGTACTATGTCCATTGCCGCTACCATTAAGCCGATTACCTCCATGCATTGAGCCACTGACGGGTGTTGAATGGAATGAAGGGTGCGGCAAGCACTTTGAAGTCTTGTTAGCCTGTCCTCTGTCAGGTAAATCTTCATTTCTACAGAATCTATAAGAGTCCCCAGGAAGGGAACTCTTGTGAGTGGAACGAGTGAACTTTTCTTTTCGTTCACCTTCCATCCATGTGACCTTAGAAATGCCAGCACTAACTCTGTATGAGACTTGGCAGTTTGAAAGCTTGAAGCTTGTATCAGAATGTCGTCTAGGTATGGAGCTACCGAGATTCCCCGCGGTCTTAGTACCGCCAGAAGAGCACCCAGAACCTTTGTGAAGATTCTTGGAGCTGTAGCCAATCCGAATGGAAGAGCCACAAACTGGTAATGCCTGTCTAGGAAGGCAAACCTTAGGTACCGATAATGATCTTTGTGAATCGGTATGTGAAGGTAAGCATCTTTTAAATCTACAGTGGTCATGTATTGACCCTCTTGGATCATAGGTAAAATTGTCCGAATAGTCTCCATCTTGAACGATGGAACTCTTAGGAATTTGTTTAGGATCTTTAAGTCCAGGATTGGTCTGAAAGTTCCCTCTTTTTTGGGAACCACAAACAGATTTGAGTAAAACCCCTGTCCCTGTTCCGATCGTGGAACTGGATGGATTACTCCCATTAACAAGAGCTCTTGTACGCAGCGCAGAAACGCCTCTTTCTTTGTCTGGATTGTTGACAATCTTGACAGATGAAATCTCTCTCTTGGAGGAGAGTATTTGAAGTCCAGAAGGTATCCCTGAGATATTATCTCTAGCGCCCAGGGATCCTGAACATCTCTTGCCCAAGCCTGGGCGAAGAGAGAAAGTCTGCCCCCCACTAGATCCGATCCCGGATCGGGGGCCCTCAATTCATGCTGTTTTAGGGGCAGCAGCAGGTTTCCTAGTCTGCTTGCCCTTGTTCCAGGACTGGTTAGGTTTCCAGCCTTGTCTGTAGCGAGCAACAGCTCCTTCCTGTTTTGGTGCAGAGGAAGTTGATGCTGCTCCTGCTTTGAAATTACGAAAGGAACGAAAATTAGACTGTCTAGTCTTGGCTTTGGCTTTGTCCTGAGGCAGGGCATGGCCTTTACCTCCTGTAATGTCAGCGATAATCTCTTTCAACCCGGGCCCTGCCCTTTGAAAGGTATATTAAGCAATTTAGACTTAGAAGTAACATCAGCTGACCAGGATTTTAGCCACAGCGCCCTGCGTGCCTGAATGGCGAATCCTGAATTCTTCGCCGTAAGTTTAGTAAGATGTACTACGGCCTCCGAAATGAATGAATTAGATAGTTTAAGGACTCTAAGCCTGTCCGTAATGTCGTCCAGAGTAGCTGAACCAATGTTCTCTTCCAGAGACTCAATCCAGAATGCCGCTGCAGCCGTGATCGGCGCAATGCATGCAAGGGGTTGCAATATAAAACCTTGTTGAACAAACATTTTCTTAAGGTAACCCTCTAACTTTTTATCCATTGGATCTGAAAAAGCACAGCTATCCTCCACCGGGATAGTGGTACGCTTAGCTAAGGTAGAAACTGCTCCCTCCACCTTAGGGACCGTTTGCCATAAGTCCCTTGTGGTGGCGTCTATTGGAAACATTTTTCTAAATATCGGAGGGGGTGAGAACGGCACACCGGGTCTATCCCACTCCTTAGTAACAATTTCAGTAAGTCTCTTAGGTATAGGAAAAACCTCAGTACTCGTCGGTACCGCAAAATATTTATCCAACCTACACATTTTCTCTGGTATTGCAACTGTGTTACAATCATTCAGAGCCGCTAACACCTCCCCTAGTAATACACGGAGGTTTTCCAGTTTAAATTTAAAATTTGAAATATCTGAATCCAGTCTGTTTGGATCAGAACCGTCACCCACAGAATGAAGTTCTCCGTCCTCATGTTCTGCCACCTGTGACGCAGTGTCTGACATGGCCCTAATATTATCAGCGCACTCTGTTCTCACCCCAGAGTGATCACGCTTACCTCTTAGTTCTGGTAATTTAGCCAAAACCTCAGTCATAACAGTAGCCATATCCTGTAATGTGATTTGTAATGGCCGCCCAGATGTACTCGGCGCTACAATATCACGCACCTCCCTCTGAGCGGGAGATGTAGGTACTGACACGTGAGGCGAGTTAGTCGGCATAACTCTCCCCTCGTTGTTTGGTGAAATTTGTTCAATTTGTACAGATTGACTTTTATTTAAAGTAGCATCAATACAGTTAGTACATAAATTTCTATTGGGCTCCACTTTGGCATTGCAACAAATGACACAGGTATCATCCTCTGAATCAGACATGTTTAACACACTAGCAAATAAACTTGGAAATACAATTCAATTAGAATAATATTAAAACGTACTGTGCCTTTAAGAAGCACAGAAGATCTATGACAGTTGAAAATTAATAAATTGAAACAGTTATAGCCTCAATCCTTGTAAACAACACAACTTTAGCAAAGGTTTAATCCCATTAGCAAAGATAACAAATTCTGAAAGCAGGAAACAAATTACAGAATAAACGTTTTTTATCTCAGTCAAACTATAATTCTCACAGCTCTGCTGAGAGAAATTACCTCCCTCAAAATAAGTTTTGAAGACCCCTGAGCTCTGTAGAGATGAACCGGATCATGCAGGGAATACAATGAGTTGCTGACTGAAATATTTGATGCATAGTAAAAGCGCCAAAAAACGGCCCCTCCCCCTCACACACAGCAGTGAGGGAGAACAGAAACTGTCAGAAAAACAGATTAAGCAACTGCCAATTCACACAGTACCTCAGCAAATGAAAACGATTTTACATTCCAGCAAAAACGTTAAACATAATCTCTAGTTATTAAACAGCTTTATGTATTTCTTACAGTGTAATTCTAGTGAAGTACCATTCCCCAGAATACTGAAGTGTAAAGTATACATACATGACATTATATCGGTATGGCAGGATTTTCTCATCAATTCCATTGTCAGAAAATAAAAACTGCTACATACCTCTATGCAGATTCATCTGCCCGCTGTCCCCTGATCTGAAGTTTACCTCACTCCTCAGATGGCCGAGAACAGCAATATGATCTTAACTACTCCGGCTAAAATCATAGCAAAACTCTGGTAGATTCTTCTTCAAACTCTGCCAGAGAGGTAATAACACACTCCGGTGCTATTTTAAAATAACAAACTTTTGATTGAAGATATAAAACTAAGTATAATCACCATAGTCCTCTCACACATCCTATCTAGTCGTTGGGTGCAAGAGAATGACTGGGAGTGACGTAGAGGGGAGGAGCTATATGCAGCTCTGCTGGGTGAATCCTCTTGCACTTCCTGTTGGGGAGGAGTAATATCCCAGAAGTAATGATGACCCGTGGACTGATCACACTTAACAGAAGAAATAAGATATTTTTATTTGCATTAAAAATACCTTAGCTTTAATATAAATATGAATGCATGATGCACAATGAGTACATATATATAGCACAGAAAAATATATATAAACACAATGAAAGAAACAATAATGTGTCCCAATTGGAATAAACTATTCCTAAATAACATGTGGTATTCAGACTATGTGCAATGAGGAGGTTTTGGCAGTGGCGTCACTAGGGGGGGGGGCGGGGGGGGCGGGCCGCACCCGGGTGACACCCTCCAGGGGGTGACACCAAAAAAAAAAAAAAAAAAAAAAAAAAATTTTTTTTTTTTTTTTTTTTAAATTTTATTGAAATTCAAAGAAATACAATGTTGAGATGCATAGATTTTTTTTTATTAGAGGGGCTGGCATTTGTGAACATTGGTGGGACTGGGGAAGATGTAGACACACAATTTTTTTGCCCCTTGAGCCAGTGCTGCAATTTCAACAACTAGTTTTCCCGGCTGCTTTTGCTTGTTTGTACTTTGCTTCTCCCCTGCCCAATTTCGCTATGAATGTTGTGGGAATGCCGTGGGGCTTGCAAAGTTGCGCTCCTAGCCTAAACCTGCCTGCCTATCTGTGCTCACTGCTCAGTGACATGTGGAGCAGTGGAGTCACTCACTGCTGTGCTGTCTCTCTAAACGGGAACTGGCAAATCATGAGGGGATGCCTGGCACCTGACCGCATGACTGTTTGACACTGTCTTTAAAATGAAGGAGCCACGTATGATGCCCACCAGACCATTACGGTTACGGTACACTAAGTGCACACTGAACAGGTAGGAGGGCGGGCGGGGGTCTGGGGGTGGGCAGAGTGCAGAGGTGATTGGCCATAAGAAGCGGTAGGCACGCGTCCCGGGGCTGTGCACTGACAGACTTGGAACAGAGTCAGAGAGCAGAATTTTCATAGTTTGCACCTAAAACTTTTCTTTAGTGATTTATTTTTAGAGTGCTCTGTTTATCTTTCATTTGATGCTCTGCTGAGCCAGGGAGCAGCTCTAGGCATGCGCTTTATAATTAATGCAGTGCAGTTTACATATTTTGTAAGTGTGTGTCTGAGTTTTTGTGTGTCTCAGTGTTTTTGTGTGTGTGTTTTTGTGTGTGTGTCTGAGTGTGTTTCCGAGTGTTTGTGTGTGCATCTGAGTATGTTTTAAGTGTGTCTGAGTGTTTGTATGTGTGTTTGCCTGTGTTTTTGTGTGTGTCTGCTTTCTGGGGGGGGGGGGGGGGTGACACCATAACTTACCGCACCGGGTGACACCAACCCTAGTGACGCCACTGGGTTTTGGATACCTCCAAATGAGGAAGAAGTTGAGCGCTCATGCCAAATTTATTCATGTGAAAACTGCAACACACTATGATCTGGATGTGCACAGATTCTAGTGTTTTGCAGTTTCACAAGAATAAATTCAGCTCCAAAAATAGCCGAACGTCCCAAGTGGCCGCCTTCTCCACATTTGGAGGTATCCGAAACCTACAAATCCACGTATCTAGTATTCAGTAATCTATCCTGTGGGTTTTTTCTCCCGCTCTTGAAATAAAAAGCAAGATCGGGTGGATATTATTGTATGCATAGAATCTTAAACCTCCTGTAAATTTAAATGTTCAGTGCATATAAAATACATTATGCACCTGCCAGAGAGTTTATTTCTTTAATGTTCAAAATGTTTTTAATTCATCTTGGAATTCGTCCTCCTAATATTACAAAAACATTCATCCAGCTGCTAAAATGACAACGATTTGACATTTCTCTCTATGATCCATGGAGTGTTTCCAATGACTACCTTTGATTCTTCTGCTATAAATGCTGGACAAATATGTAGCTGCTTCTTTTAGCATTTGGGAAGTGTATTTATGTAATTGGGCAGATCTGAACAGTTTCTATGTGAGTTACAGAAATAGGCATGCTTTTTTTCAATATTGTTTGTGATCCATATATAAATATAAAACCGTGTTACTGGGAGTTCATATTTTAAAAATGTGCTGTTTTCTGACTAGCTCATTAGTAAAAGGTACTTCAGTGTAGCAGGTGAGGTTCAGTTCAAAAGCATAATATTACTGAATTAGTTTCATATTTTTAATGCAGGATTACATTAATATTTATTAACCAAAAACTGCAGTTCTTAGCATAGTGATTCCACAATTGTCTACAGGTGTTGCTTAGCATGGTCTTCAGCAGTTGTTCTCACGCCTGTTGTAAGTTCCATGTTTGGCCCCCTGATGCCTTTTTACCGGTCTTTGGATCAAGATCCATGTCTGAATAACAGTGTATTTGCTTGCTAAACATCAATATTGTTTGTCCCAGCTTTGCAGTATGTCTTGTTTCTATTACCTCTTTATAACAGCACTATACTGCAAGTTTTACAGTCCATATAATAAGATTATTATTATTATTATTATTATAAATGCAATAAGGTCTTTTCAATGGAGCTAAATCTACCCTAGATTACCCAAAAATTGATAAAAACTCCAGATTGACATACATTTGATATTAAAGTGAGAGTAAAGTCCATTTTTTTTTCATGATTCAGATAGGGCATGCAATTTTAAACAACTTTCTAATTTACTTTTAAAATCAATTTTGCTTTGTTCTCTTGTTATTCTTAGCTTGCAAAACAGATGTTACTGAGTGGTGCTCTAATATTGCGCTCACGAAAGCGCAATTTTGTGCTACACTCGTAATCTAGCCCATTATCTGAAGTGTAAAGTGATATACAATAGAATACTCAAAGTGTAAAAGCTGCAGAACTGTCATGTCATACAGTGCTACATTGCACTGGACTTGTCGCTCATTCACATACAGCGAATGCCCCTTGGAGAAGTAAAGCAAAATCTGCCTTTTTGAAAATTTCACTAGAGATCTCGCTGTGCTGGAGAATAATTTTAGAATATCTCATCTGAGCAGAGAGGTTTTAAATAACAGGGCCTGACTGAGAACAACTGAAAATTAACATTTTATTATTTTATTACTTATCTTTCTTAACTCCAACTGGGAGTGTAATTTCTTCTGTTGGAAATGTTTACATAGCTTTTCTACACCCAATAACAAAGTATTGACACTTTCAGTAAAGGTGGGGATTCCAAAGGCAAAATCAGCTTTTTCATAAGCCAAATTAAAAGGTAAAGGAGCTATTTGAAACAATATAACACTCCAAATTAGCTTTACTAATCTATTGTTTTAGCCAAGAGGCCAAAGTAACCACAGTAGCCATCTGACTTCTTTGCGGAATAGGAAAAATGAACAAACAAAGCTGAACTAAAGACTGTCTAAATTATTTAGTGGCTTGGAGATAAACTTTCAAAGCTCATACAACATCCATATTATGTAGAAGCCGTTCCTTACATTATAAGAGCTTAATAACCAGCTTATGCATAGGTTCAAAAGGCTGATTTTGCAAGACTTTCGAAACTAAATTGAGACTCCACTGGGAGAAGCAGGTCGAACCACTTGACAAATTCTAATAAGAGCCAGCACAAAAGTTTAAACATCTGGCAACCTAGCAAGCCTTCTATGGTATAAGAGATGTAATATGACCATTCAAGTAAAAGACAAATAGACCTTTATCAAGACCATCCTGAAGAAATTGTAAAATCCTAGTGCAATTCGAAAAGAATCCCAACAAAAACTCCTAGAGTCACACCAAAAAAAAATAATCTTTCCATAGCTCATGGCAGGGCTCGACAAAACCAGGAGCCAGGGAGCCACTGGCTCCTAGAATTTTACCACTGGCTCCTAACTTATTCTCCATATATCTATATACAAATACAACTGTCTGGCTCCTAAAAGTATGCCTGGCTTCTAAATATTCTTACTGACTCCTAAATTTGAAACAGATTTGTCGAACCCTGCTTTATGGTAAATTTTTTATAGCGACTGGTTTCCTTGCCTAAATACTAAATGACTGTAACAGAATCCAAATAAAAAAAACCTAGGGCGCAGAACTAGACGTTTAATTTCCAAGCCGCTTAAATTTATAACCTTTAGATCTGCATGCAACAAAAGTCCTTGAGACAGAAGATCCCTTCGCAATGGAACAATCTAGGGCTGAGAGCTGGACATCTGAATTAGATTGGCAAACCAGGTCCTGCTGGCTGGCCAAGCTGCAGCAATGAGAATTACTGGAACCTTCTCCTGCTTTATTTGTGCTATCACTTGAGGAAGCAGAACAAATGGAGTAAACATCTAAATCAGACGAAAGGACCAAGGAACCACAAGGCATTTATGAGAACCGACTAAGGATCTCTTGACCTGGCACAGTAACTGGGAAGTTTGTGATTCAAATGGGAGGCCATCATGTCAATATCTGGCAAGCCCCAACGTGCTGTGATCTGATTGAAAACTTCTGGATTGAGAGATAATTCTCCTGAATTAAATATCTGACAACTGAGGAAATCTGCTTCCCAATTGTTGACTCCTAGAATGTGAATGGTAGACACTGTATAATGATTGTGTTCCGCCCAAGAAAAGATGCGAGGAAACTCTGTCATTGCCAGAGAACTGTTAATTCCCCCGACAACTGAAATGTGCTACAGCCATAACATTGTCGGATTGAAATCTGAGGATGCTGGTTGCACTTACTTGAAGGTGGCATAGTCCCAACACCTCTACAATAGTAGAAAACATATAATCTTTGAATTCAGAAGAAAAATTCATCTTACCTCCCCGAGAAGTACTCAGAGGAGAGGGACACTGACTCTGAGAGGGTATGGCATGAAAAAGCTTCTTAGAGTTAGCAATACTCTCTACATAACCATTGCATAGTTGCACAGGGGGACAGACAAACAAAAGTTTGCAAAGCAGACACTTAGTTTGAAATAGTACAAAATCCACTGATCTTCCCTCCAAAGGGTCAGAAGGAGCAATAGGAGAGGGGACAATTCGAGCCTGCTCCATAATTTACAAATAAGGCAGAAAAAAAAAATAGAAGCACACACAAATATGACAGTAATTTGCAATAATAATGACAAAAGTACTATGAGACTTGAATAAGTGTGAAAGCTATGTATGCCCAGTAACACACAGAATGTAAGCTATGTGGTAAATACTAATAAGCTGAGTAAAGCCTAGTAATAAAAGTCATATACACAAGGTAAATGACACAAAAAAAATGGAATAATGATGCCCCCCAAAAAAAGATCTTGATGTTTGGGTACTTTAGCCCCTCAACACAGAATAGTTACAGAGCACCAGCATGGCACCACTCTGACTGAAATGGCCACAGTCACTATGAGAAGGAGGAAGAAGGACTATAGAACAAAAGCGCAAAAACAGTTACCCCCCACTCACCAGAAGCTCTGTGCGCAAACAAACTATTACCACTATCAGTAAAATCCCCAGGGTGCACTCAGTGAAACCCCTCCCCACACTTACATAGCCCTGAAGAGCGTTTTTTCAGTAACTGCTAGAACAAAATTTTTTTGCTGACCTGCTGCAATGTATTGTGCTCAGAAAACAAAAAATTGCAGCAGTGTCATGTACCTTGCTTAAAGGAATCCCCACCAGCATAACACAAAGTCTCATAACAGTAAAATGTCAGTGTGCATAAACATGAGTGTTCCTAAGGAGCCTTACTTTCCCCTGTCACACTCACTCTACTGTGCTTACCCCGCTGTATAACTGCTGTGTCCAGAAGATGAGCCCATCCAAGTTAGTTAGCACTAACTGTTGACCTTTTAAAAAAGGTACCCAAGACGAGCCAACAGGTGGAGGCTGCAGGACCAGTCCCATCGACACCTGTGGTAGGCTAGTGAAAAATTACCTCAGGAGTATTACTCTCACTGCCAATAGTACTTCATTACACCCCTCTGTCCTATTCTCGGTCCTCTAAAAGGAATAACGGGCCTCAAAACATTTGAGCACCCCTTTCCATGAAGAATCTAAGCACTTCACATTTTCAACTCCTCCTGTGAAGGCAAAAATTAAGACTGAGGGGAATCAGGAAGAGGGAGGGATTAAAACTCTTTTACAGTACACTTTCCTGTACCTTTAACAACAACAATGCCCAAATGAGTCAGATGCAAAGTAACTTATTTAATTATACAATTATGTAGTTTTTACTAGATAACATTTTACATATATCTACCAATTATGTTAAGAGACCTTATAAAAATACCTAGCAGATATAGTTTGCAATAAACAACCATGTTAGGCATAAAAAACACACAAAAACTCTGAATAAAAACAGAACAGACTAAGAAGCTTTATGCTCATAACTGAGATGAATGGAACTCAATATTACTGGCTTTGTTTAAACTGGTGGGTCCTTAATTAGTGTTAATAACAATGTAATTGACATTATTGGGAGTTTGAGTGATAACTCCCCAATCAGCACGAACACAGTTTTATGTGGTCAGCATCATTCTGATTTAATGGAATGAAATATTTAGTGATTTGATGTCCACAATATGCATGCTGTGTTTTTAATAACTGTAGATTTTACTAGAGAATTATTCTTTCCATTAGGATTAAAAACCTCACTGAATAGCAATTTGTGAAAGAATTTTAACAGGGCCTAGAGCCCAGAACTCTGACCTCTGATGAGATCCTTGGATGAAAAGGGAAAAAAAAACTGGGTCTCTGCTGAACATCTGGTTTGAATTTGATTCCATAAAAAATAGCCCCTGTGCTGGGGAAAGTGGTATTTACTTGGCTTCATTTATGTTCTTTGACTTACTTCAGGAATCAGAAAGAAAAACTCAGCTGAATGAGTGTCAATCATAATAGACTTCCTGGTGGCCTCTATATAGCCAAAAACATGGCATTACTGGGCAAGGTATGCTCAGATTTCTCACATATTCTGTTCAGCCATTACCTTGTTAATTTTTCATAGGGAGTTTAGGCCCCAGCAAAACAGCATTACCTAATCAAATATTTTTAACTTAAAAAAATGCCCAATGAACACTACAGAGTTATAGTAGAATAACATTTTATAGCTGGAGTGAGAAATTTTATTTAGCCCATGTGACCAACACTTCAGGGTTCCTGTCCCACTTTTTAAACACACACACACACACACACATATATATATATATATATACATATATATATACATACACATATATATATATATATATATATATCTATCATACAATATATAAATATTATTATAAATATATATATATATATATATATATATATATATATATATATATATATATATATATATATATATATTTATATACACACACACACTGACATATACACAAATGGTGGGGCAAAATTAACTTGGGTTACATATATTTATTAATATATATAAAATAAAAACATGAAAAAAATATTACACTAGCAAGTGTACACAATATTTTTTTATATAAAAAAAAAACATTAATTAGTTTACAGTTAAAATTCCTAAAAAAAAAACGTCCTGAACAAATTAAGTACTCAGCCTTTGTAAAATGGTTGAATAAAATAATGCTAAATTATTTATTATTGAAGATTTAATTGGAAGAAAAGTGTTTACCATTTGTCTTTTTTAAATGTATTTATTTTAGTTTTGGAAGGGCCTGTAATATTGTACAATGACATCTGGCACTACAAGAGCTCAATAAAGACCCTGTGCTGTGTTAATGTGACAACTGCATGTGCTGAAAAGAAGTAATGCATTCCATATATAGAGTCGGACACATATTTGATTAATTTTAAGGACAAGTGTTGCACTCATAATATATGAAGGTATGACATAAAAAAATGTTTCAAAAACATTCTTAATACTTTAACACAATGTAGGTCAGTGTGCTTTTAGTTTTTTCAAGCAATAATTTCAGGATACAATTTTTTAAATAAAGGTTTATACATCAACACACACATACTGTATATGTATATCTATATATACACACATACTGTATATGTATAGCTATATATACACACATACTGTATATGTATAGCTATATATACACACATACTGTGTGTGTATATGTGTGTGTATATATATATATATATATATATATATATATATATATATATATATATATATATATATATATATATTTGAGCAAACGTTTAGTCTATGGTAAGTAATTTGTTTTAAACAGTAGCTTCAATTTTTCTTAACCGTTTTTTTGTTATTCATATATTTTGGGCTATATAAAATATATTTGTCTTCATTTATATATATCTTTAACAAAATGTTCAGTTCCTGAATTTCTTTTTGAGTGCAGTAAGTACAAACAAAATATAAAATAGTGTACACTTAATTTTTGATAAATGTCTACATATACACTGTATTTATAAAGACAGATGATATAACATTTCTTTTAAAGAAGGAACATTTTTGTAATATACAGTCAAAAAATTCAGACAAAATAATTTATGAAACAATGCTTATAAAGGAGCTGAAGGATTCTGAAAACAATGTCATACTAAGTGTAAGGAAAAGATCACCGCTATGGAAGTATGTACGACAAGTAAAAATGATAGCCACTGACATATTTGTAAACCTTTTGCATATGTCAGATGGAGTTAAAATACAAAACTGAGATACCAGCAAAGCAGGAACCAAGATGGTGATTTGATGCAAAGCGAAATATGTTTAAAGATTATGAAAGCTAATACAATGCATGTTACTAGGATGATGTCTTTATTTTAAATAAACCAGGAAATCTAAGCCATATTGGCAAAAATATATATATATTTGTTAACATAAATATATATTAATAATAATTAATAACAGTTTTTCTACAAAAGCACCCAAGAATGTGTTGTGACCTTCTTGAGTCTACATTGCTATATAATGTCACTGAAACAACAGTAACTAGGTCCATTTTTGCTCAAAATTACTCACATATTTTGCACTATATTTTTTATAGGCCAAAACGTACATTAATTACTGGATTTAAAGTGATAGTAAAGATAGCTACAGTGAAAATGTCATGATTCCTAGAATGCAGATTTAAACACCTTTCCAGTTTACTTCTATTAGCTAATTTGCTTTGCTCTCCTGGTATCCTTTGTTGAAAAGTATAGCTAGGTAGGCTCAGGAGCAGCATTGCACTACTGAGATCTAGCTGCTGATTGGTGGCTGTACATTTATGCCTCTGGTCATTGGCTTATCCAGTGTTCTGCAGAGAATATAATGGTACAGAAGCGCCACATGGCCTAGCACTGCGTATACTCTTGTGAGATAATGTATAAGAAGTTTACACTCACATTTAGTGAAGCACCCCTCTTGGTGCAAGTTGAGCAGGCTGGAATCTAACAGTCACCCAGCAGAATGACCTCTGGTGTGGATATAAAAAAGGCTATGTATTTTAATTTTAATGGAAAAACACTAAAATGGTTGTCTTTGCTACTAATGGCTACGAGGAGTAGCAACCACGTGGTAGCCATTAAAGATAATCTAAAAAGATAAATAGACAATAGTAATAAAAAGGATGCCTTTTTTAAATACTTTTAAAAAGTATATTCAAAGACAGGTGTAGATCCCAATAAAAAGAAAGTATTCTGGAAGTGGATTAAAGTACCTAAACTAGATAAAGAGCGTTTAGAAGAACTCAATGCAGACATAACACAAGAAGAAATTTTTAGAGCCATTGACACAGCGAAAGTCAATAAAGCGCCAGGACCGGATCAACTTCCGGCAGAATTTTATAAAACATTAGAAGAACAGATTACCCCTACCTTAGTTAACCTGTTTAATAAATATTATATTCAAAATGAAATGAACTCCCCTTACTTCACCTCCTCCATTATTAATTTAATTTTTTTTAAAAAGGGGGAAGAGCCAGAGTTAGTGTCATCATACAGACCAATATCCCTCTTGAACAATGATTATAAACTTTTAACATCTATACTTGCAAATAACGGATAATCCGGTTATTAATGAGGACCAAGCCGGTTTTATGCCTGGTCGTAATCCTAATAGAAATATGAGGAGGGTGGTTACATTGATAGAACACTACTGGATAAAGCATTGCACATCCAAAGGGAAATCTGAAGCAGCATCGATCACGATAGATGCCGAAAAGGCATTTGATTAGATTACCTGGGATCATTTATTTGAGTCGCTACAAAACTTTGGCTTAACAGGTCATTTTAGAGACTTAATTTATAAAAATCCAAGTTAGGCCGTTTTAGTTAATGGGCAATTATCCCCTTATATTTATCTGGCTCAAGGGACAAGGCAGGGATGTCCTATCTCTCCGCTGCTGTTTAACATTTCTCTAGAATCCCTAGCAAAAAGTCTCCAGAAAGAATTAAAAGAACTAGCCCTAGGAAAAAAGAGGGTAGTCATATCCCTATATGCAGACGAGCTACTAGTATTTATGGGCAATTTCGAAGAAAAATATTACCAAGATGTTGGAGATTATCAATAACTATAGCGCCTTCTCTGGTTACAGAATTAATATAGCTAAATCAGAAATATTTTGGTTATGTAAAAATGAGGAGAGCATTAAAGAAACCCCATTTATAGAAGTAGGAAATCAAATTAAATATTTGGGAATCTGCTTAGCCAAGAACCCTTCGGATTGGTATGAAATTAATTATAAAAAAAAGTCTGTAACTCTATAGAGACAAAACTGAAGAATTGGGGACAGTTTCTATTACATATCTCTGCAAAAGTTCAACTAATTAAGATGATTATACTACCCAAAATTATTTTCTTATGTCAGAACTTGCAATTATTTATTAGGGATATAGATCTGAGAACATTTTATTTGCAGTGTAATCACTTCTTATGGCAAAAGGGAAAAGTCAGGATTGCATTTAAGAGATTAATGTGTAATAAAGACAGGGGGGGTCTGGGATTCCCCAATCTGAAATATTACAACTGGGGTACTATGATTAAGATAGCATGTGATTGGATAACAGAGGCTAATGTAGTTTCACATGTAAAAAGGAGCTGGTATACCCTATATCAATCACAGGGCTGTTACATCTAAAAGGAGATGAGTTACCCAAAGTCATCACAGAAAGGAAGACTATACATAATATTATACTAGCATGGTATAAATATCCTAACAAATTACAAATTAACAATCGTCTCTCTGATTATTTGACCATTGGGGGGGAATGTGGGGTTCGCACCTAGTATCGTTACACGCACTTTTAGACAATGGAAGAAGAAAGGTCTTACCTATTTAAAACAATTGAAGGACCCCAACGCGGGGACAATTAAACTATTCTCATCTCCGTAAAGAATTTACACTCCCCAAATCAGAATTTTTTGCAGATAAGAAGTCATTATTTAAACATAATAGAAAAATACGGTGGAAAGTGGTAATTAAAGAATAGATATGGGTATTCAACTATATAAAGCAGGCCTGACAGATTTATCTATTTGGTATAATATGTTAATGAGAAATAGGGGACTAGATAATTTGAATAAAATTCAGAATATTTGCTCCAACTATTTTACTGAGATCACTGTGGAAGATTTAAGTCAGAGTTTTAGGACTTTATTTAAAACCACAAAGACACAAGGGTGGAGAGAATCACATAAGCAACTGTTAAATAAAACTTATATAACTCCAATGGACATGGCGAGGTGGTACCCATCACAAGAGTCGGCTTGTTATAGATGTTCATTTCCAAAAGCTAACATATTGCACTGTTTTTGGCAGTGCCCTAAAGTGACAGACTTCTTGAAAAAAGTGAATTTCTGGCTGAAAAAGTTTCTAGAGCAAGACATAGTCTTAAAAAGTAGGGATATTTTATTTTTAAAGTACAGGAATGTTTTGTTAAGTGGAGGAGAGTCATTCTCTCATTCTCAGATAACATTCAGAAACAGTTAGTGGCACCATTCCATAAGTCAGACTATTTCCGTATGGCTATTTTATCAGGATTGTTTCTAGCTTCATGGAAGAGATAGAGTTGAAGGCTGGGGTTAGGAGGGGTGTGGCGGGCTCCCGGGAATTTTTTTTACCTTATAACGCTTTAGGTACAAGTCGTGATTAGTGAGGATAATGCATATAGTACAGAGCTCCAATGTAATGGCAAAGGAAGGCAGGTGGGCAGGGTAATGGGAATAATAGAAGAAACAAGAGAAAAACACTTGACGGTAGAGATTAAGCAATATCAAGCTAAGAAAGATTTATATAAAGCAAACATTTGTTTATACGAGACCAGTTTAGTGCGGTTTGACTATTGCCTAGTTTAAGTTAAACATGATTAATTTTGATGTTTTTGTGGATAACAAAAATTGTTTTATATGATTTTATTGTTTTTTTTGCTTAATAATAATGTCAGGTGACCAGGCGTCACTTGAGAGATATAAAAATGGTTTTTTCTTACAATATATAATGTTGGGTATTAAGAATCTGTTATTTTCGCTGCAGTTTTTCTCTAACAAACTGTAAATGTACTTTTTTATTTTGTAAATTGATTTCTGTAATTCCAAAAAAATTATATATATATATATATATATATATATATATATATATATATATATATATATATATAATGTATGCTGTCTGAATCTGAAATATTATATATCTATGCACTATAAAAATACATTCCTCCTAGGTTTTCTACCAATATTCCACCTGTAATTGTTTAGTTTTTATTTCAAAACTGTACCCATACACGCAGTTGAATATCGGTACAAGACCTGGGAGGATGTTTATCTACAATGCATAGATGTAACTGCACTGTTTGTCAATAATTGTCTTTACTATCACTTTAAGTTTTTTTTTTTTTTAAATGCTAAAAAGTTGGGAAATTCTTAAATTCGCCCCCTGATTTTTTTTTTTTTTTTTTAAAAGCTTTATTGAATGAACAGAATAAAAAGTTTAACAGACATTTGATAAAAGACAGGAGCTGTAAGCTAAACAATATGCATATAGCCTATTGCATAAACAAAGCAGTAATAATATTCTGTTAACAGTGCTCCATACTTACACATCTAGCTCATTGTTCTCAAGTAACAGTGTAATGTCAGACATTACAATTATAAATTATATTAAATTTTTCAAACTATAAGTTAGCTCGGGTATTAATTCATACCCAACATAAAAAGCAGAAGAAAGGAGAAATAGGAATAAAGGGATCAGAACAAAGAGAGAGGGTGAAGGAAAAGAATATATAAAAAAAAAAGGGGGGGAGGGGAAAGGTGTCAGGGGCATGGGGGGGGGGGAGGAACAGAGAGGGAAAAGGGGCACAAGGGCATGAGGGGGAAGGAAGGGAAGGGGGACAGGACCCCTGTTTTAATTTTTATGCCATCATCTTTGCCATAACTAATAACATTACACAACATCATCAAATACATTACTTCCCTAAGCTCTGACATAATACATATAAACCTAAAACACTTGCTGGTAATACTATAATGTGGCCAAGTGTGTAAGCCTTATCTTTTGTATAAAGTTTGAAAATAAAGTACAAATACTGAAATACTAATCACAACAATAAAGACTGGACTCGGCTCTGCAGCCATTATGCTAGCTACATATTCATGTCAAATCAGACGCTATAGCCATATCTGTTATCTCCTAAGCTTAATTTCACTCTAACCTTCCGCAGTTACATTAAAGTATGTTGCTTTGGGTCGTAGCTTCCAGAGGGGGGAGGAGTGGACACAGACGTGCAAAACTGTTACTAATCTGAACTGTGCTACAGGATCTGTATCCATCACCCACTACCTGTGACTTCCATTGGTGTAGAGCGAAAGTTTACACCGGACTACTGCCGTGCAGAGCGGGAGGTGCTGGCAGTCGACATCGGAAGTTCAACCAAGCCATTTGGGCTCAGTCGCTAGGGCCACAGCTTGTTCTCCCCTTGCTTTTGGAGGACACCTTTTCCTTGTTCGGTGGCGGGCTAGCCACAACTGAGTCACAATCTATACGACTCACGCTATAGATTGCTATAAACCGTCAGGTAGACGGATCGCCAGCAGAAGAAGCTTATTACCTAGATGCAGAGGAGACGCTCCCAAAACCCCAAGGTGGCCTGAACTGGGCTGGAACGGGTCATGCCGCTCTTCCCCAAAACGGGCTTCCTGGGATAGGAGACAATCAACATCAAACTTCTATGCTAGGTGTATTTGAAGAACGGAGCAGGGATTAAACAGTATAAAAGCGTGGAGAAAGAAATTCAGCAAATACTTCCATCTTGCTCTTACGAACAAGCAACAAGGACGGACAGATAAGTACTTTGTCGTTTTTCTATAGACATCCTTAACTATACAATATATCTTAAAAACAGGAATTATAAGAATGCCATAGAGCTGAAAAACCCAATAAACAGAAAAAATACCTGTCTTAAAGTCGCTAAGGTTTAAAGGGACATCTAAAGGGACATTTATGTGTGAGTCTATAAACTCTTTGAAATTGAGCAAGAAATTGGTATCCTTTAATAGGAGCCCTGCCAGAAAGACTTTTTTGCACTATACAACCGATCAGGAAATTTCCCCATTGTACATGTATAACAATGATACTTTGTGCCCAAATTGAGAGCCATGATTTAAACAACATCTGAGCATGCATGAATGGGCCTGAATAACTACAAAAAAGGGGAAAAGATAAAGTCTACTGGACTCTATGCTTATTAATGTACTACTATCTGTGTACTAGAGATAACACAGTTCTATATACCTCGCTTATATATCTTACTTGTAATGTATAGGAGTTAATTTACATATTATAAGTTTATACCATATTGTAAATTAGATATAATTTTTGGATTTAAGAAACATATCCTCTGGGATATATACAGACCAGCTGCTGTCTAGATTTAACACACTAATACAGCCGTAATTTAAACATAAGCATAATAATTAACCCATTCACAGAATGGAGCCAGCAGCCAAGTTAAGGCTGGATGAGAACCAGTATAACTAAGACTGTATATTCTGGTTAAGTTATATATCCATTCTAAGGCTATTGTATATTTAACAAATCTATGTTAAAGGGTCAATATCATACCTGTCTTGCAAAGTAATATTATATTTAATAGATGGTAACCTGGCTGTATAACTCTGATACAGTAGAACAGTGAATAGAGTTTATATTAAGATTCTTTTTCTTGCCAACCCTTTGGATCAATAGGCTATATATTAGTTATAGAACTGATTACATTTGATATGTTTTAATTCAAGGGCTTCAGAGGAGTAGATGACTTAATTTTTAAGGATATGATATCTGTCTTACTTACAAGATTGGTATAGTTGCAGATTTTGAGACGGTGAAAACTGGTATAGAACTGAGGGTATATATTGCTACTGCAATATATTACAGAATTATTGCAAGGGATTCTATAATATATATAACAAATTGTTGTAAAAGTCTGATGCTATAAGGTATAGTAGAAACTCTGATTGGTAAGAGAATTACCTAACTAAAGTCTATTTGGTTATATATTTGTTGTGTATAGTAAAAGAGAGGCCCTGACTCTGTGCCACCCTTAACCACTTTTAAGCATATAAAAGACATCTGAGTAAGATTAATATTTAGGGTGGAAAAATCTGACAAGATTAGACTAAATTGGCCTTAGTGCCAATAATAGGAATCAAGGAGTAGGTATTATCTTGGAGAACATAGGGTAACCAATTAGGAATCCTAATTGTATTACTTAAAGCACATGTATTCACTTGCACTTTCCCTAATCACTATTCTACATTACCTAAGGGTATCTAACTACACCCCCCCCCTTTTTTTTTCTTTTTCGTTTTTCTTATATATAAGCACTTTTTGCCCAGGGATCCTCAGTTCTGTATCAATAGTTGATGGAAAGATTCCTGACTGGCAGTAGGGGTAATTTTGAGATTATGCCTCCTAAACAATTAAAAGATAGGAAACCACGTAATAGTATGGGCACAACAGATATAGAACAAGCTGATAAGACTAGCAGCATGAGCAATCAAATTGATACGGATAGTTTGGTCAAACAAATCTCTGATATTTTCTTGTCACAATTTGAAAACCTAAAAAGGGAGATATCATGTATGTCTAATGAAATTAAGCAGTTCTCAAATAGACTTTTAGAGATTTAAACTAGAATTTCTGATATAGATGATCTACAATTCAGCCAGTAATCCTCTTTAGACTCGCAAGCTAAACTAATACAATCATTACAAATGCGAATAGATGACTTAGAAGATAGGTCTCGTAGAAACAATTTAAAATTTATAGGAGTTCCAGAATCTCAGGAACTTGTGGATATTATAGAATTTGTCTCCTTAACATTACCTAAGGCACTAGGGGTTCCCCCGGATCAGCTCCCAATAATTATTGGAAGAGCAAACAGAATAGGACGCCGCCAAGCAAAAGGAAGGCTTTCCGGTCCTAAAAAGACCAATCATAGCAAGATTTTTAAATTTCCAGGATAAGTGCAAAATCTTAACTTTATATCGTAAGCAAATCCCTTTCGAATTTAATAATAAACGCATCCTGATTTTTCATGATTTTTCTGCAGAAACATTGAACAAAATTGCCCCTCTATGTACTCAAATAATAGATATGGGAATAAAGGCTACCATGATTTATCCGGCCAAATAAAAAATCTTTCATAATTCTAAAACGATATTAATAGATAATTCTGAAGATGCTATACAATTCATTAAAAATGTAAAAACACAACAAGGTGCTGAAATATAATAAGACCAGTTGTATACTAGAGGTCAACAAGCTGTTGTTTATTAGCCTTTTTCTTTTCTTTTTTTGTTGTTTCTGTGTTTTGTTTTTTTCTCTTTCTTCTCTCTTCCCTCGCCTCCCCTATTCCCATGATATGCCCCATCGATGCTGCTCCTTTTATTTATTATTCAGGACTAAGGGTAAACAGAGAGAAAGTGCAGATTAGTTGAAGAACTCTATTAAAATTCTCTTGTGGAATGTCGGGGGCATATTTTCTCTGATTAAAAGGAAAAGAATAATACAACACCTTAAAAAATATGCCCCTGATGTTGCACTTATACAGGAGACACATTTAAACCAGTTGGAAGCAGATAAATTGAAGATGGGATGGATTAGCGAGGTGATAGCAGTACCGGCAATAGGAAGGAAAAGGGGGGTGGCATGTGTATTTAACAAAAAAGCAGAATATGAGATAAAATCCCAGTTGATAGATAAAGAAGGTAGATTTTTAATTATAAAACTATCTTTGCAGGGGCTCAATGTTACTATCTGCAATATATATGCTCCCAATGAACATTGTCCAGTTTAATGGAATGATCTATATACTAAACTTATTGATTCTATAGACTCGCAGGTTATAGTGGGAGGTGACTTTAATAGCCCCCTATCTTGATCGTTTTAAAGTGTCTCAGGCCGATAGATATAAAAGAGAAGCTAAAGGTTTATATAACGTTGCTAAAAGTCTTAAATTAAAAGATGTCTGGAGGCTTCAGCACCCAGATGAGAGAGCTTATACATGAGAGTCTAAAACATACAAAAACTTCTCGAGAATTGATATGTTCCTGATTAGTGAATCTCTCCTGGGGGCTGAGGTCTCAACAGACATTGCAAATAAAGTATGTTGCTTTGGGTTTTCTATCATGTAGTGTGTTGTTTTTCAAGTACTGTGCATTGTACTTGTGTGGGGGTAGTGAAAAGGAGAGTAACACTAGGCTTGAATGCCTTCCTACATGTCAGAAATGTTAGAAGGGTAAAAACAAAGCCTGTGTCAGTCCTCACTTTACTACTCCAAGTGCTGTTCAAAATTACTCAGATTGGTGCACTCTGCACACGTGCCATAGGCTGCTGACCCCTGATCTTTAACAACAAAATTTCTGGCATGACACTTTTACCATTACTAAAGTACCAAAACAAAACAATAATAAATAAGCAGGCAACCTATCATTTAGGAGGAGGAGGAGGAGGAGGAAAGGGATTTGGGAGTAGTAATAGATAACAAGCTAAAGATGAGTGCACAATGTATGGCAGGGGCTTCTAAGGCTAAAAAGATATAATAAGAGCCAATGATGCAAGAGAGGAAAGCATAATTCTATCACTATACAAATCACTGGTAAGATCTTACTTTGAGAACGGAGTGCAGTTCTAGGGAGCGTTCTCAAAAAAAGAAATTGCAGTCTTAGAAAAAGTTCAGAGAAGGGCCACAAAACTAATAAGGGGAAAGGAAACTTTAAGCTATGAGGCGAGGTTAGCCAAACTGGGTCGGTTTTCTCTAGAAAAAAAGCTTTTAAAGGCAGTCCCACCCGCTTTATAAGTCTCTGAAAAGCGGGTTCACGATGCTCGGATTAACTGAGCATGCGCTAATCGGCGATCTCGCTTCCTTCTGCGCATGCAAAAATCGGCAAAACTGTTCAGTACTGCACATGCGTCAATCTTCCTTGTAACATAGTATTCAATGAATAACTTTATTCATTCAGTACTATGTTATTCGAGACAGAGAGGAGCTGCTTTTTTCACAGATTGTTGTCCCGGGAAGTCGAGTGATGTGCTTGTCTGAATTGGGGCCTTCAGTATAATGCTGTTGGCGTCATATTGGAATTCCTTAACAATACCAATACGCATGTGCGTAATGGGAGCGAGCGTGGATTTCTAGCTTCTGAAAAAATGAATACCGCATGCGCATAAGAGAAACAAGGCAGATGACGTGAGTTTACAGCTGCTAAATGGCCAGATTTTCAATTGGATTACAGAAAAACGTGATCAAGGCAGAAAAAAAAAAACGGGTTGATTTTCCGGACCTCCAGAAATATAATAAAAACGGTAATAACTTTCTTAACAAGCGAATTGATAAAAATTCATGAATAAAAGTCATATTTATTTGGAACAATTAATAATATAATAGATCGACATGAAGGTAACTTTACTTTCACTTAAGGCTATTATTAATTAATGTAACATAGAATCAAATTATCTCTTCAAACTCCTAACAAAAAAATATCAGATTGTATATTACCGTTTCTTGCTCAACTACTACTAATGTAGTGGCAAATATACAGTTTCCCTATGAGATCCTAAAAAGAAACATCTGAAAATGGAGTCACATGGTCATCATTGCTTTCATTTGAGGAGTACGTATTTAATTGTAAATTAATTAAGTTATTAAGTTATGATCTGACAGCAGAGAGAACATTTTGCTTAAGGCCTCAGCTTCTGCTGTGCAGGTCTTGACCAACTTGAAAGAGGTTATTAACCAAAGTTGTGGCAGAGAGAAATGGTGAAATACTGCTTAACAAAAACGCCCTACCATCTTTAGAGAATGTTAAGGTTCTGCAAATAAAACAAATCAAAAGATAAAGACTACAGTGTATGGACATTTTATGTAAATTGTATGATCACCCTTCTGTTCTATCATACAGAGGAAGGAAAGGACACTGAAGACAAAAGGTATTTGTCCATGAAAATTGCCTTCCAGGAATTCACTTCAAAGGTTAAAATTCTTCCCTTTTTAAGAAAAATGTCCTACTTGTTCCACACATGCGAGTACCCTACCATCACCTGTAGACACCAACCTACTGTGACAGTGTAGCAACCCTGGGGAAGATTTATTGGTGGGATTGGGGAAGAGGGAGGATATATTCAGTACACCCGAAAATGTGAAGATTATCTCTCCCAGCTCGCAGGGAGAGGTTATCAGCATTTCATTTTTGTAATACGTTAATTTAAGGGAACACTAAAGTCAAAATTAAACATTCATGATTCAAGCAGAGCACACAATTTTAAACAACTTTCCAATTCACTTCCATTATTAAAATGTACACAATCTTTTCATATGCACACTTTCTGAGGCACCAGCTCCTAATAAGCATTCACAATGTATATGTAAGCATTTTGTGATTGGCTGATGGCTGTCACATGATGCAGGGGGTTGGAAAATGTAACTAACTTTTAAATTTGTCAGCAAAAAATCTACTTGCATAATTTTGCATTGTCTTTATAATATGAATTTGTTGGTTATGCAATTCCACTGTTTTTACTGGTCCTTTAAAGTACGGTTAATGCAAAAACCTAAGATTAGATATATTATTATTTTTAATTTATTCAAGAACTTGTTTTTAAAGCAAAATAAAAAGCAGGTTGGTCAAAGTATAGTAGCTGAAAAGTAACAGAAATGCCAACAGTAGAAAAAAATAGAGGAATTATACGTTTGAAACATATGTTTAAAGCGTTATTTAACTACAACTATTTTTGCCTTGTAAAAATGAACATTAGTGTTTGTAAAAATCTAATGAAAACTACTTAACCTTAATAGAAATACATTTACAATAGACATTATCCTTATGATGCGCCTATATAATACTAATTGTATAACCAGAAATTGCGAAACTGTAATCTATCGCACGCTAGGGGACCTCTCTGCAATTGACAGAACATTTGGGCTGTACATCCCTCTTCCAACTGATTCTCATGATCCCCTTCCTCTGAAGCCATCGTCAGTACGGAGACAGCCTGCTCCTGGGACAAAGATAACAAAAAGTAAATTTATGCTTACCTGATAAATTGATTTCTTCTATGATATGACAAGTCCACGGATTCATCCTTTACTTGTGGGATATTATCCTCCTGCTAACAGGAAGAGGCAAATAGCACCACAGCAGAGCTGTCTATATAGCTCCTCCCTTGACCCCACCCCCCAGTCATTCGACCAAAGGTATAGGAAGAAAAAGGAGAAACTAAAAGGTGCAGAGGTGACTGAAGTTTTAAATCCAAAAATATAATCGGTCTTAAATTGACAGGGCGGGCCGTGGACTCGTCGTATCATAGAAGAAATCAATTTATCAGGTAAGCATAAATTTACTTTTCTTCTATAAGATACGACGAGTCCACGGATTCATCCTTTACTTGTGGTATACAATACCAAAGCTACAGGACACGGATGAACGGGAGGGACAAGACAGATACCTAAACAGAAGGCACCACTGCTTGAAGAACTTTTCTCCCAAAAATAGCCTCCGAAGAAGCAAAAGTATCAAATTTGTAAAATTTGGAAAAGGTATGAAGGGAAGACCAAGTCGCAGCCTTACAAATATGTTCAACAGAAGCATCGTTTTTAATAGCCCATGTGGAAGCCACTGCTCTAGTAGAATGAGTTGTAATCCTTTCAGGAGGCTGCTGTCCAGCAGTCTCGTATTCCAAATGTATGATGCTTTTTAGCCAAAAAGAAACAGAGGTAGCCGTAGCTTTTTGACCTCTACACTTTCCATAATAGACAACAAACAGAGAAGATGTTTGACGGAAATCCTTGGTCGCTTGCAAGTAAAACTTCACGGCACGAACCACGTCAAAGTTATGTAACAGACGCTCCTTCTTAGAAGAAGGGTTAGGACACAGAGAAGGAACAACAATTTCCTGATTAATATTCTTATTAGAAACAACCTTAGGAAGGAATCCAGGTTTGGTACGCAAAACCACCTTATCAGAATGGAATATAAAATAAGGCGAGTAGCATTGTAGTGCAGATAGCTCAGAAACTCTTCGAGCAGAAGAGATAGCAACTAAAAACAGAACTTTCCAAGATAGAAGTTTAATATCTATGGAATGCATAGGTTCAAACGGAACCCCTTAAAGAACTTTAAGAACTAAATTCAAACTCGATGGCGGAGCAACAGGTTTAAACACAGGCTTAATTCTAACCAAAGCCTGACAAAATGACTGAACGTCTGGGACATCTGCCAGACGCTTGTGCAGTAAGATTGACAAAGCAGAAATCTATCCCTTTAAGGAACTAGCTGATAACCCCTTCTCCAATCCTTCTTGGAGAAAGGACAAAATCCTAGGAATCCTGATCTTACTCCATGAGTAGCCTTTGGATTCACACCAATACAGATATTCACGCCATATCTTATGGTAAATTTTCCTAGTGACAGGCTTTCGAGCCTGAATCAAGGTATCTAAGACCGACATAGAGAATCCCCGCTTAGATAAAATCAAGCGTTCAATCTCCAGGCAGTCAGCCGCAGAGAAACTAGATTTGGAAGTTGGAACGGACCCTGAATGAGAAGGTCCTGTCTCAGTGGCAGTTTCCACGGTGGCAGAGATGACATTTTCACCAGATCTGCATACCAAGTCCTGCGTGTCCACGCAGGTGCTATCAAAATTACCGAAGCCCTCTCCTGTTTTATTCTTGCAATCAGACGAGGAAGGAGAGGAAAAGGCGGAAACACATAAGCCAGGTTGAACGACCACGGTACTGCTAGAGCATCTATCAGTACTGCTTGAGGATCCCTTGATCTGAACCCGTAACAAGGAAGTTTGGCATTCTGACGAGATACCATCAGATCCAATTCTGGTGTGCCCCATTGATGAATCAATTGTGCAAACACCTCCGGATGGAGCTCCCACTCCCCCGGATGAAAAGTTTGACGACTGAGAAAATCCGCTTCCCAGTTCTCCACTCCTAGGATATAGATTGCTGATAGATGGCAAGAGTGAGTCTCTGCCCATCGAATGATTTTGGAAACCTCTATCATCGCTAGAGAACTCTTTGTTCCCCCTTGATGATTGATATACGCTACAGTCGTGATATTGTCCGACTGGAATCTTATGAATTTCTCCAAAGCCAGCTGAGGCCATGCCTGAAGCGCGTTGAATATCGCTCTCAGTTCTAGAATATTTATTGGAAAGAGAGCCTCCTCCTGAGTCCACACACCCTGCGCCTTCAGGGAATTCCAGACTGCACCCCAGCCCAAGAGGCTGGCGTCCGTCGTTACTATGACCCATGCTGGCCTGCGGAAGCACATTCCTTGGGACAGATGATCCTGTGACAACCACCAAAGAAAAGAGTCTCTGGTCTCTTGATCCAGATTTATTTATATGTCTGAGCATGCATAGTTGCAGTGGTCTGAGATGCAAGCGAGCAAACGGAACTATGTCCATTGCCGCTACTATTTGTCCGATTACCTCCATACACTGAGTCACTGACGGCCGAGGAATGGAATGAAGTGCTCGGCAAGTGGTTAAGATCTTTGATTTTCTGACCTGCGTCAGAAAAATCTTCATGTCTACCGAGTCTATCAAGAGTTCCTAGGAATGGAACTCTTGTGAGAGGGACAAGTGAACTCATATTTATGTTCACCTTCCACCCGTGAGATCTTAGAAAACCCAACATGATGTCCGTGTGAGATTTGGCTAGCTGGTAAGTTGACGCCTGAATCAAGATATCGTCCAGATAGGGCGCCACTGCTATGCCCCGCGGCCTTAGAACCGCCAGAAGGGACCCTAGCACCTTTGTGAAAATTCTGGAAGCTGTGGCCAACCCGAAAGGAAGGGCCACAAACTGGTAATGCTTGTCCAGCAAGGCGAACCTGAGGAACTAGTGATGATCTTTGTGGATAGGAATGTGAAGATACGCATCCTTCAAATCCACGGTGGTCATATATTGACCCTCCTGGAACATTGGTAAAATTGTCCGAATGGTCTCCATCTTGAAGGATGGGACTCTGAGAAATTTGTTTAGAATATTGAGATCTAAAATCGGTCTGAAGGTTCCCTCTTTTTTGGGAACCACAAACAGATTGGAGTAAAACCCCTGCCCCTGTTCTGCTTTTGGAACTGGGCAGATTACACCCATAGTATATAGGTCCTCTACACAGCGTAAGAACGCCTCTCTTTTTGTCTGGTTTACAGACAAACGTGAAAGATGAAATCTCCCCCTTGGAGGAGAATCTTTGAATTCTAGATGGTACCCCTGGGTCACGATTTCTAAAGCCCAGGAATCCTGAACGTCTCTTGCCCAAGCCTGAGCGAAGAGAGAAAGTCTGCCCCCTACTAGATCCGGTCCCAGATCGGGTGCTGCCCCTTCATGCTGTCTTGGTAGCAGCAGCGGGCTTCTTGGCCTGTTTACCTTTATTCCAGGTCTGGTTAGGTCTCCAGACTGACATGGATTGAGCAAAATTCCCCTCCTGCTTTGTGACAGGGGAGGAGGTAGAGGGACCACCTTTGAAGTTTCGAAAGGAACGAAAATTATTTTGTTTAGCCCTCATTCTATTTGTCTTATCCTGAGGAAGGGCATGGCCTTTTCCTCCAGTGATGTCGGAAATGATCTCCTTCAGTTCAGGCCTGAATAGTGTCTTACCTTTGAAAGGAATAACTAATAGCTTAGATTTTGATGACACATCAGCAGACCAGGACTTAAGCCATAACGCTCTACGTGCTAAAATGGCAAAACCTGAATTCTTTGCCACTAATTTAGCCAGTTGAAAAGAGGCATCTGTAATAAAAGAATTAGCTAGCTTGAGAGCCTTAATTCTATCTAAAATATAATCTAATGGGGTCTCAACCTTAAGAGACTCCTCTAGAGCCTCGAACCAAAAAGCAGCTGCAGTAGTTACAGGAACAATGCACGCTATAGGTTGTAGAAGAAAACCCTGATGAATAAACAATTTCTTTAGAAGACCCTCTAATTTTTTATCCATAGGATCTTTGAAAGCACAACTGTCCTCAATAGGTATAGTTGTACGCTTAGCCAGTGTAGAAATAGCTCCCTCCACCTTAGGGACCGTCTGCCACGAATCCCGAATGGTGTCAGATATGGGAAACATTTTCTTAAAAGTAGGAGGGGGGAGAGAACGGAATGCCTGGTCTATCCCATTCCTTAGTAACAATGTCCGAAATCCTCTTAGGGACTGGAAAAACATTAGTGTAAGTAGGGACCTCTAGATATCTATCCATTTTACACAATTTCTCTGGTGGAATTACAATAGGGTCACAATCATCCAGAGTCGCTAAAACCTCCCTGAGCAACAAACGGAGGTGTTCAAGCTTAAATTTAAAGGCGTCATATCTGAGTCTGTTTGAGGGAACATCTTTCCTGAATCAGAAAGCTCTCCCTCAGACAGCAATTCCCCCACCCCCAAATCAGAACATTGTGAGGGTACATCGGAGATGGCCAATAAAGCGTCAGAGCGCTCAGCATTTACTCTCATACCAGACCTACTGCGCTTCCCCTGCAAACCAGGCAGTTTAGATAATACCTCTGTGAGGGTAGTAGACCATATCTTGCAGGGTGAAAGAATTAGACGCACTAGAAGTACTTGGCGTCGCTTGGGCGGGTGTTAAAGGTTGCGACACTTGGGGAGAAGTAGATGGCATAACCTGATTCTCTTCTGACTGAGAATCATCCTGAGACATACTTTTATCAGCAAAAATATGTTCTTTGCAATTTAAGGCCCTTTCAGTACATGAGGGACAAATTTTAAGTGGGGGTTCCACAATGGCTTCTAAACACATGGAACATTGGATTTCCTCAATGTCAGACATGTTAAACAGGCTAGTAATGACCACAAAAAGGCTTGAAAACACTTTATTTAGTGAAAAAATAACAATCTGAAAAAACGGTACTGCGCCTTTAAGAGAAAAAAAGCATACAATTTTTCCAAAACTGCTTTAAAACGATAAAATTATCCCAATTTTATAATAAAAACATCCCAACTTGTCAGCTAAGTTTGCCCCACAAGGAAAGGAATACTTAACCCTTACCAAAAAAACGTTGTGCTATAAAACGTTAACTTCACATAAAAACACCCCCTGCACCTCGCCACAGCCCTGCTGTGGTGCCTACCTGCCCTCAGCGGTCTGTAAAATCGGATAAAACCTTCGATTAGGCCCAATACTGTTCTCAAAGGCCCACCGGAGTTGGAGCTTGCTGCTTGTCTGGGAAAAACAACTGCGCAACTGAGGCGCGAAAATAGGCCCCACCCATCTCACTCGATGTCTCACAGCCTAAAATAACCGCACCAGAGCGGTCTAAAACCTAGCCATGTGGGTTCATATACCCATAAATTAAGCCATGTGTACCCTTAATAAAGTAGAAAAACGTCTATCAGAAAAAACGTTATCTGTAACTCCCAGTCATGAAAACGTTTGCCCACAAACATCATAACATCAGTGTCAACCATTTTTTTATAGCCCAATATGCAAGATCAGTAATACCCCTCTTTATACTTTAGGATTACTGCTTACCCTTTCCCTCATGGGGATACTGTCAGCCAATTCTGAAATAACACAGTCTCTCCAGAAAAAAATGACTGAACATACCTCACTGCTTATAGCATGAAAAACGTTCCTCACACTGAAGTTTCTTAAGTATTCCTCAGCCATTCTGTGGGAACTACTCTGGATCTTAGTAACAACTGCTAAGATCATCAGCTTCCAGGCAGAAGTCTTCATCCATCTGCTGCCTGGGAGAAAATAGCACACACAGGTACCATTTAAAATAAAAACTCTTGCTTGAAGAAAATAAAAACTAACATTTTATCACCTTTTTCACTTTACCCTTCCTATTACTTAGAGTAGGCAAAGAGAATGACTGGGGGGTGGAGTCAAGGGAGGAGCTATATAGACAGCTCTGCTGTGGTGCTCTTTGCCACTTCCTGTTAGCAGGGGATAATATCCCACAAGTAAAGGATGAATCCGTGGACTCGTCGTATCTTATATAAGAAAACCTCTACCCAAGCAGTACCTGAGGGATCTTTTCCCTCAATAACAGGAGCCTCACCATCTTTACCGTAGAGACTGCAACACCTTCAGACAGATGAGTATAGATGTACTTTAAACTATTTGAAATTTTACAACAGGACAGTAATTAGGGATCTTCCATGGAAGTTTGCAGAGACTTTCCTTCAGAGACACAAGATCTAAGTTTTAAAAGTTTTGCCTCAAAGCTTCCACTAAGTAAGGTTCTAGCTGAGAGGCACAGTTTTAACTAGTTTTAAATATGAATGGAAGTTCAAACTGTTATTCTGATTATAGCAATGTTATAACTATACCTGCTTTTCTACAAAAAAGTTCACCCTCTTAAAAAAAATATTAATGTATGTTTATACCAATAGGAATCATTTACCATTGTGACACGGTAGCACTCCCCCAAACTATACACTTAGGGTTAATTTGTGTCCAAAATCCTAGTGTACAGTACCAGCAGTATTTGTATCTCACAAACTGATCGACTGGTACACTTTCCCTTCCCCCTTTTATCCCTTAAACCTCACTTCATACACGGCAGCTGGACCTTTTTCCTTTCCTTTAAAATCTCTCCTCGTACTTTTATCTTCTTAACACCAAATCTCCCTATTCCAAGCTAACCCCGTTTTTTTTTGCTCCCTTACCCTAGTACTCCCCCACAAGACACGAGACATCTACACATCCTAACAATAAACACTAAGGGACTGAATGCACCTGTAAAAGGTCCATGATGGTCCAAGACTTACATAGACTCCAGGGGGACATAATTTTCCTCCAGGAGACTCACTTCAAAAGAGCAAAAGAACCAAAGTGGTCGTTTTAAAGGGACACTGAACCCAAATGTTTTCTTTTGATATTCAGATAGAACATGACATTTTAAGCAACTTTCTAATTTACTCCTATTATCAAATTTTCTTCATTCTCTTGGTATCTTTATTTGAAATGCAAGAATGTAAGTTTAGATGCTGGCCCATTATTGGTGAACAACCTGGGTTGTCTTTGCTGATTGGTGGATAAATTCATCCACCAATAAAAAAGTGCTGTCCAGAGTCTGAAAGCAAAAAAAAGCTTAGATGCCTTCTTTTTCAAATAAAGATAGCAAGAGAACGAAGAAAAATTGATAATAGGAACAAATTAGAAAGTTGCTTAAAATTGCACGCTGAATCAAGAAAGAAAGAAAAAAATTGAGTTCAGTGTCCTTTAAGCAATATCCGACAGCTTACTTCTCATCTGACTCTCAAAAACATAATGGATTGGCAATTGTAATAAAAAAAAATATTCCATTCCAACTCATACATCAGGAAAAAGACACGGCAGATTACTCATTCTTACAGGTCTTTTATATGGCAAACCGGTCACTCTAACGAACACGTACTTCCCTAACACAAATCAACATATATATCGTAAAGAAGTGATAGAAAAGCTCCTACCCTGTCTTAAGGGGATCCTAATCATAGGCGGAGATTGCAACACACCTATAGATCCGAAATTAGACACCACAAATGGTACATCTAACCTTCCCAAACTAACCCTAAAATCCATTCAACATTTGCGTTTATGATTCATGGCACGTGCTTCACCCAAACTAGAAAGACTTTACATTTTACTTGCACCCACACTGCCTATACTCGAGAATCGATTACATTTTTATAGATCAAACAGGCCTCTCCATAGTTAAGTCTGTCAAGATTCTTCCTATGACATGGTCAAACTACGTGCCAGTCCTATGCTCTTTGAAATGGCCTGAAAAAACAATTACAGACTTCCAATGGTGTCTGGATGACCTCTTATTGTGTGACCACCTCATTAAAAACAGAATTTATGCTTACCTGATAAATTACTTTCTCCAACGGTGTGTCCGGTCCACGGCGTCATCCTTACTTGTGGGATATTCTCTTCCCCAACAGGAAATGGCAAAGAGTCCCAGCAAAGCTGGTCACATGATCCCTCCTAGGCTCCGCCCACCCCAGTCATTCGACCGACAGACAGGAGGAAATATATATAGGAGAAACCATATGATACCGTGGTGACTGTAGTTAGAGAAAATAATTCATCAGACCTGATTAAAAAACCAGGGCGGGCCGTGGACCGGACACACCGTTGGAGAAAGTAATTTATCAGGTAAGCATAAATTCTGTGTTCTCCAACATTGGTGTGTCCGGTCCACGGCGTCATCCTTACTTGTGGGAACCAATACCAAAGCTTTAGGACACGGATGAAGGGAGGGAGCAAATCAGGTCACCTAAATGGAAGGCACCACGGCTTGCAAAACCTTTCTCCCAAAAATAGCCTCCGAAGAAGCAAAAGTATCAAATTTGTAAAATTTGGCAAAAGTGTGCAGTGAAGACCAAGTCGCTGCCTTACATATCTGGTCAACAGAAGCCTCATTCTTGAAGGCCCATGTGGAAGCCACAGCCCTAGTGGAGTGAGCTGTGATTCTTTCAGGAGGCTGCCGTCCGGCAGTCTCATAAGCCAATCGGATAATGCTTTTAAGCCAAAAGGAAAGAGAGGTAGAAGTCGCTTTTTGACCTCTCCTTTTACCAGAATAAACAACAAACAAGGAAGATGTTTGTCTGAAATCTTTAGTAGCCTCTAAATAGAATTTTAGAGCACGGACTACGTCCAAATTGTGTAACAAACGTTCCGTCTTTGAAACTGGATTCGGACACAAAGAAGGTACAACTATCTCCTGGTTAATATTTTTGTTGGAAACAACTTTCGGAAGAAAACCAGGCTTAGTACGCAAAACCACCTTATCTGCATGGAACACCAGATAGGGCGGAGAACACTGCAGAGCAGATAACTCTGAAACTCTTCTAGCAGAAGAAATTGCAACCAAAAACAAAACTTTCCAAGATAATAACTTAATATCTACGGAATGTAAGGGTTCAAACGGAACCCCTTGAAGAACTGAAAGAACTAGATTTAGACTCCAGGGAGGAGTCAAAGGTCTGTAAACAGGCTTGATCCTAACCAGAGCCTGAACAAATGCTTGAACATCTGGCACAGCTGCCAGTCTTTTGTGAAGTAAAACAGATAAAGCAGAGATCTGTCCCTTCAGAGAACTTGCAGATAATCCTTTCTCCAAACCTTCTTGTAGAAAGGATAGAATCTTAGGAATTTTTATCTTGTTCCATGGGAATCCTTTAGATTCACACCAACAGATATATTTTTTCCATATTTTATGGTAAATTTTTCTAGTTACAGGCTTTCTAGCCTGAATCAGAGTATCTATTACAGAATCTGAAAACCCACGCTTTGATAAAATCAAGCGTTCAATCTCCAAGCCGTCAGTTGGAGGGAAACCAGATTCGGATGTTCGAATGGACCCTGAACAAGAAGGTCCTGTCTCAAAGGTAGCTTCCATGGTGGAGCCGATGACATATTCACCAGGTCTGCATACCAAGTCCTGCGTGGCCACGCAGGAGCTATCAAGATCACCGAGGCCCTCTCCTGATTGATCCTGGCTACCAGCCTGGGGATGAGAGGAAACGGTGGGAATACATAAGCTAGGTTGAAGGTCCAAGGTGCTACTAGTGCATCTACTAGGGTCGCCTTGGGATCCCTGGATCTGGACCCGTAGCAAGGAACCTTGAAGTTCTGACGAGACGCCATCAGATCCATGTCTGGAATGCCCCATAATTGAGTTATTTGGGCAAAGATTTCCGGATGGAGTTCCCACTCCCCCGGATGGAATGTCTGACGACTCAGAAAATCCGCTTCCCAATTTTCCACTCCTGGGATGTGGATCGCAGACAAGTGGCAGGAGTGATCCTCCGCCCATTGAATTATCTTGGTCACTTCTTTCATCGCCAGGGAAGTCCTTGTTCCCCCCTGATGATTGATATATGCAACGGTCGTCATGTTGTCTGACTGAAACCTTATGAATTTGGCCTTTGCTAGTTGAGGCCAAGCTCTGAGAGCATTGAATATCGCTCTCAGTTCCAGAATGTTTATCGGGAGAAGAGACTCTTCCCGAGACCATAGACCCTGAGCTTTCAGGGATTCCCAGACCGCGCCCCAGCCCACTAGGCTGGCGTCGGTCGTGACAATGACCCACTCTGGTCAGCGGAAGCTCATTCCCTGTGACAGATTGTCCAGGGTCAGCCACCAACGGAGTGAATCTCTGGTCTTTTGATCTACTTGAATCGTCGGAGACAAGTCTGTATAATCCCAATTCCACTGTCTGAGCATGCACAGTTGTAATGGTCTTAGATGAATTCGTGCAAAAGGAACTATGTCCATTGTTGCAACCATCAATCCTATTACTTCCATGCACTGCGCTATGGAAGGACGAGGAACAGAATGAAGTACTTGACAAGAGCTTAGAAGTTTTGATTTTCTGACCTCTGTCAGAAAAATCCTAATTTCTAAGGAATCTATTATTGTTCCCAAGAAGGGAACTCTTGTTGACGGGGACAGAGAACTTTTTTCTTTGTTCACCTTCCATCCGTGAGATCTGAGAAAGGCTAGGACGATGTCCGTATGAGCCTTTGCTTTTGACAGGGACGACGCTTGAATCAGGATGTCGTCCAAGTAAGGTACTACTGCAATGCCCCTTGGTCTTAGAACCGCTAGAAGGGACCCTAGTACCTTTGTGAAAATCCTTGGAGCAGTGGCTAATCCAAATGGAAGTGCCACAAACTGGTAATGCTTGTCCAGAAAAGCGAACCTTAGGAACTGATGATGTTCCTTGTGATATAGGAATATGTAGGTACGCATCCTTTAAATCCACGGTAGTCATAAATTGATTTTCCTGGATAGTAGGTAGGATCGTTCGAATAGTTTCCATTTTGAACGATGGTACCCTGAGAAATTTGTTTAGGATCTTTAGATCCAAAATTGGTCTGAATGTTCCCTCTTTTTTGGGAACTATGAACAGATTGGAATAAAATCCCATTCCTTGTTCTCTTATTGGAACTGGATGTATCACTCCCATCTTTAACAGGTCTTCTACACAATGTAAGAATGCCTGTCTCTTTATTTGGTTTGAAGATAATTGAGACCTGTGGAACCTTCCCCTTGGGGGTAGTTCCTTGAATTCCAGGAGATAACCTTGAGAAACTATTTCTAGCGCCCAAGGATCCTGAACATCTCTTGCCCAAGCCTGAGCAAAGAGAGAAAGTCTGCCCCCCACTAGATCCGGTCCCGGATCGGGGGCTATCCCTTCATGCTGTTTTGGTAGCAGTGGTAGGCTTCTTGGCCTGCTTACCCTTGTTCCAGCCTTGCATTGGTTTCCAGGCTGGTTTGGGTTGTGAAGTATTACCCTCTTGCTTAGAGGATACTGAATTAGAGACTGGTCGTTTCTGCGAAAGGGACGAAAATTAGGCTTATTATTAGCCTTAAAAGACCTATCCTGTGGGAGGGCGTGGCCCTTTCCCCCAGTGATGTCTGAAATAATCTCTTTCAAATCAGGTCCAAATAATGTTTTACCTTTGAAAGGAATGTTAAGCAATTTTGTCTTGGAAGACACATCCGCTGACCAAGACTTTAGCCAAAGCACTCTGCGCGCCACGACAGCAAACCCTGAATTTTTCGCCGCTAATCTAGCTAATTGCAAAGCGGCATCTAAAACAAAAGAGTTAGCCAATTTAAGTGCTTGAACTCTGTCCATAACCTCCTCATACGAAGATTCTTTACTGAGCGATTTTTCTAGTTCCTCGAACCAGAAACACGCTGCCGCAGTGACAGGAACAATGCATGAAAATTGTTGTAGAAGGTAACTTTGCTGTACAAAAATCTTTTTAAGCAAACCCTCTAATTTCTTATCCATAGGATCTTTGAAAGCACAACTATCTTCGATAGGAATAGTAGTGCGTTTGTTTAGAGTAGAAACCGCCCCCTCGACCTTGGGGACTGTCTGCCATAAGTCCTTTCTGGGGTCGACTATAGGAAATAATTTCTTAAATATAGGGGGGGGAACAAAAGGTATGCCGGGCCTTTCCCACTCTTTATTTACTATGTCCGCCACCCGCTTGGGTATAGGAAAAGCGTCGGGGGGCACCGGAACCTCTAGGAACTTGTCCATCTTACATAATTTCTCTGGAATGACCAAATTGTCACAATCATCCAGAGTAGATAACACCTCCTTAAGCAGTGTGCAGAGATGTTCTAATTTAAATTTAAATGTCACAACATCAGGTTCAGCTTGATGAGAAATTTTTCCTGAATCTGAAATTTCTCCATCAGACAAAACCTCCCTCATGGCCCCTTGAGATTGGTGTGAGGGTATGTCAGAACAGTTATCATCAGCGTCCTCTTGCTCTTCAGTGTTTAAAACAGAGCAATCGCGCTTTCTCTGATAAGTAGGCATTTTGGATAAAAGATTTGCTATGGAGTTATCCATTACAAAGAGAGAAAGTCTGCCCCCCACTAGATCCGGTCCCGGATCGGGGGCTATCCCTTCATGCTGTTTTGGTAGCAGTGGTAGGCTTCTTGGCCTGCTTACCCTTGTTCCAGCCTTGCATTGGTTTCCAGGCTGGTTTGGGTTGTGAAGTATTACCCTCTTGCTTAGAGGATACTGAATTAGAGACTGGTCCGTTTCTGCGAAAGGGACGAAAATTAGGCTTATTATTAGCCTTAAAAGACCTATCCTGTGGGAGGGCGTGGCCCTTTCCCCCAGTGATGTCTGAAATAATCTCTTTCAAATCAGGTCCAAATAATGTTTTACCTTTGAAAGGAATGTTAAGCAATTTTGTCTTGGAAGACACATCCGCTGACCAAGACTTTAGCCAAAGCACTCTGCGCGCCACGACAGCAAACCCTGAATTTTTCGCCGCTAATCTAGCTAATTGCAAAGCGGCATCTAAAACAAAAGAGTTAGCCAATTTAAGTGCTTGAACTCTGTCCATAACCTCCTCATACGAAGATTCTTTACTGAGCGATTTTTCTAGTTCCTCGAACCAGAAACACGCTGCCGCAGTGACAGGAACAATGCATGAAAATTGTTGTAGAAGGTAACCTTGCTGTACAAAAATCTTTTTAAGCAAACCCTCTAATTTCTTATCCATAGGATCTTTGAAAGCACAACTATCTTCGATAGGAATAGTAGTGCGTTTGTTTAGAGTAGAAACCGCCCCCTCGACCTTGGGGACTGTCTGCCATAAGTCCTTTCTGGGGTCGACTATAGGAAATAATTTCTTAAATATAGGGGGGGGAACAAAAGGTATGCCGGGCCTTTCCCACTCTTTATTTACTATGTCCGCCACCCGCTTGGGTATAGGAAAAGCGTCGGGGGGCACCAGAACCTCTAGGAACTTGTCCATCTTACATAATTTCTCTGGAATGACCAAATTGTCACAATCATCCAGAGTAGATAACACCTCCTTAAGCAGTGTGCAGAGATGTTCTAATTTAAATTTAAATGTCACAACATCAGGTTCAGCTTGATGAGAAATTTTTCCTGAATCTGAAATTTCTCCATCAGACAAAACCTCCCTCATGGCCCATTGAGATTGGTGTGAGGGTATGTCAGAACAGTTATCATCAGCGTCCTCTTGCTCTTCAGTGTTTAAAACAGAGCAATCGCGCTTTCTCTGATAAGTAGGCATTTTGGATAAAAGATTTGCTATGGAGTTATCCATTACAGCCGTTAATTGTTGCATGGTAATAAGTATTGGCGCACTAGATGTACTAGGGGCCTCCTGTGTGGGCATAACTGGTGTAGACACAGTAGGGGATGATGTAGTATCATGTTTACTCCCCTCATTTGAGGAATCATCTTGGGCAATATCATTATCTGTTGCATTACTGTCCTTACTTTGTTTGGACACTATGGCACAATTATCACATAAATTTAAATGGGGAGACACATTGGCTTTCATACATATAGAACATAGCTTATCTGATGGTACAGACATGTTAAACAGGCTTAAACTTGTCAACAAAGCACAAAAAACGTTTTAAAATAAAACCGTTACGGTCACTTTAAATTTCAAACTGAAAACACTTTATTACTGAATATGTGAAAAAGTATGAAGGAATTGTTCAAAATTCACCAAAATTTCACCACAGTGTCTTAAAGCATTAAAAGTATTGCACACCAAATTTCAGAGCTTTAACCCTTAAATTAACGGAACCGGAGCCGTTTTTACATTTAACCCCTATACAGTCCCAGAATGAGGCTCTGTCTATAACTAGAAAGGCCCCCATCTGAAAAAGGTGTCCAACACAGTGCCTGCCGTTTTTCTAAACGTTCCCCAAGATTATAATACCAATAATTAGTTAGACTCTGCATAATATGCCTAGTAAAGCAATTGTTTTAGCCCAGAAAAATGTCTACCAGTTTTTAAGCCCTTTTTGAAGCCTTTTATTCTTTTATGTTTAACTAAGAAAATGGCTTACCGGTCCCCATGAGGGGAAATGACAGCCTTCCAGCATTACATGGTCTTGTTAGAAATATGGCTAGTCATACCTTAAGCAGAAAAGACTGCTAACTGTTTCCCCCAACTGAAGTTACTTCATCTCAACAGTCCTGTGTGGAAACAGCAATCGATTTTAGTTACTGTGTGCTAAAATCATCTTCCTCTTGCAAACAGAAATCTTCATCCTTTTCTGTTTCAGAGTAAATAGTACATACCAGCACTATTTTAAAATAACAAACACTTGATAGAAGAATAAAACTACATTTAAACACCAAAAAACTCTTAACCATCTCCGTGGAGATGTTGCCTGTGCAACGGCAAAGAGAATGACTGGGGTGGGCGGAGCCTAGGAGGGATCATGTGACCAGCTTTGCTGGGACTCTTTGCCATTTCCTGTTGGGGAAGAGAATATCCCACAAGTAAGGATGACGCCGTGGACCGGACACACCAATGTTGGAGAAATAGACATAGAAAAATCTCTAATTGAATATTTTAATCTAAACACATCTCCAGATATACAAGATTCTACACTATGGGAGGCGCACAAATATGTGATCAGAGGAGAATTTATTAAAGCAAAAGCCAAATTAAACAAAACCAACTGCACTACATATGACACTCTGGTGGGCAAAATTGCAACATTGGAGAACCAACATAAAATATCTCCTAAAGACAACTTAATCACAACTTCTCTACAACAAACTAGGGTGGCTCTGAAACAATACTTACTAAACGAACACCAAAAAATAGCTTTCAAACTCAAACAATTCCACAAATTAAGAAACAAACCAAGCTGTCCACTAGCGCGGCTACTCCAGAGCAAAAAAATAAAAACACACGTACACATCATTACTGATACACAAGGGAAGACAAAAGCAGATAGCAAAGCTATAGCAGAGGTGTTCCGGTCTTACTATGCCTCATTATATAATCTAGCAGATTCAAAGCCAACATTCGACATACAGCCCATTTAGATCCAGAGGAATCACACTCCCTAGAGGAAATTCTGGAGGCCAATAAAAACCTCCCATCCGGCAAAAGAACGGGACCTGATGGCTTTGGCTCTAGATATTATAAAACATTTGCAGCCATTTTAGCTAGTAGGCTTGCCCAGGTATTCAACTCTATAGATGAAAATAGCAACTTTCTTGACACCATGCTAACTGCTCATATAGTAGTCCTCCCAAAACCAGGGGAAACCCCTCCAAAAAACTGAAAATTTCCGCCCCATCTCACTCCTTAATATGGACATTAAATTATATTGAAAAATGTTGGCGACTCGTATTAATAAATATCTATCCAAATTGATCTCCCCTGATTAAGTGGGCTTTGCCCCGGGAAGAGAGGCAAAGGATAATACTCTAAAAATGTTACAACTATCTTCATATGCTCGCAACACCAATGCACCACTGGTGTTGGTATCAACTGATGCTGAAAAAGCATTCAATAGGTCAATTGGACATTCCTTAAATCCACTCTAGCACAAATGCATTTGAGCCAAAAGTTCATTAACCGAATATTCTCCCTATACTCCAATCCCACTGCAAGAGTCAATGTCAATGGATTCCTGTCTGACTCTTTTAGAATCAGAAACGGAACAAGACAAGGGTGTCCACTGTCCCCCATCCTATTTGCACTCTCCATTGAACCTTTAACCCAAAAAATAAGAAATAACTCCGCTATACAAGGTATTCCAATACACAATACTGAATATAAATCCATGTACACTGATGACATCTTACTATCCCTGACAAACATTTCACAATAATTTCTGGCTATGTTAGCGGAATTTGAGGAGTTTGGCAAATTTTCCAACTTCCACCTGAATTTGCATAAATCAGAACTTTTAAACGTTTCCACCCCATGATCAATTATGACACACTTTAGCTCGACATGCCCCCTGACCAAACAAACTCAAAAGATGAAGTATCTGGGAATTTTCCTCACAACAGACAACAATAGTTTATTTGAATATAAATACAAACTCCTATTGAATGAGGTTACCAAAGATCTTTCGTCCTAGCACAGTAAACCCCTCTCCTGGTTAGGTCGCATAAGTGTAGTAAAGATGAATATATTGCCTAGAATACTTTACATCTTACAGACCCTACCTATACCTCTTCCACCCACATACATCACAAAATTGCAGGCAACTGTGGAGCAATTAATTTGGCAGAAGATCAGACCCCACATTCCAAAAAACACTTTATACCTACCAACAGAGAAAGGAGGACTGGGGGTTCCAAATCTACACCTCTATAGATCTGCTACACTGCTTGAAAGGCTAATAGAATGGTGCCACAACTCGCAACATAAGAAGTGGGTACATTTGGACACAGACATTTTAAAAATGCGCAATGTAGCCACTATGGCGTGGATCCCCCCCAACAATGAAAACATTTAATCTCAGACTTTCCTCTCTGACGGAATTCTTCAGACAATGGGTTAGCTTATCAACACCACCACATACATATCTTCCCATCCCTCTCCCATGACTCCTATCACACACAACCAGGATTTAACCTTCCTTACACATAGAACAGATTCAACACCTAGGCAACACATACACAAATGCATACTTCCCAAAACTATTAAAGATGGCAAATTACTAACCGCTTCTGAACTAACCAAACTAGACATTCTGTCCTTTGCCTCTTGGTATGTTGACCGATTTCAGCACTACTACAATAACCTTATACCCAAACAAAAAAAATACTCCGATCCCTCTCTCCTTTCGAAATCTTTACAAATCATAAACACTTCAAGTTCATCTCCAGATGGTATATCACACCTGACAGGATAAAGCAAATCTATAAACATTTGAGCGGGAAGTGCTGGAGGGACTGTGGGGAGATAGGAACTATCCTACATATTTGGTGGCAATGCCCCAACTTCTGGAAAGAGGTTACCCTTTCCATGTCTGCTGTTCTAGAGACCATTGTTCTGGCCTCTCCGGGCATACTCCTGTTCCACTCCCTCCCCAAATTTAAGAATACAGCTAAAAAATCCCTCTTAAAGATCATGATCAATGAAGCTAAACTTGTAATACCACAGAGATGGAAAACCCCATCACCATCGACCACAGCGGATTGGAAGAATCAAGTGTCAGAACTACTCCACATAGAAAGATATCATTACATTAAGAAGGGGTCAGTTGAAGAGGTGCATGAGAGCATGCTGGAAATATGGAAATCATTAGGAAACTAGAAACTCCATTCCTAATACACTAAACCCTCTTATAACCACCATCCCCCTACCACCCCCCTTTTTTTTTTCCCGCCGTCGACTGTCATATATACCTATATGTTATACAAATATCTATATAATACCCGGACCCACTTAGAAGGCCCGGAATTTAAGTTAAAGTTACTTTACATTAACTTTGTTACAATTTACGTTACTCATGTTATATTATATTTTTTTATTTTAATAGTTTTTTTATTGAGGTTCTGCAAAGAATACAACATATATGAGTTCTGATACAAACAAAGGGGTGACATTCCTAGCAACTTCCGAATCTCACAGTGCTAAACCAGAAGTGAATCCGGTAGGTAAAGGTTAGTTCCTCAAAAGAAGCAGAGAGCCGTAGCCGTGGTGAAACCAAGCCACTAAGAGATAAGTGCAAAGGGAGAAAGGCAGGCTCTGCACACAGGAATCCAGATAAAAAGATTTTTAATGAAAAAGATTAAAAAATACAAAAGGCAGCTACATACGCTGAGTGCACAGACATCAGTGTCAGTTTGTCTACCTGCCTTGTTCACCTTTTTTTGTGCACTCAGCGTATGTAGCTGCCTTTTGTATTTTTTAATCTTTTTCAGTAAAAATCTTTTTATCTGGATTCCTGTGTGCAGAGCCTGCCTTTCTCCCTTTGCACTTATAACATATATGAGTTAGCTTAAAACAAAGATGACAAAAATTTCAGTGTAACAATAGCCATCAACACAAGTGAAAACTTAAATTATGCTTACCTTATAATTTTCTTTTATTTAGATGGAAAGAGTCCACAGCTGCATTTATTACTTTTGGGAAATAAGAAACTGGCCACCAGGAGGAGGCAAAGACACCCCAGCCAAATGCTTAAATACTCCTCACACTTCCCTCATCCCCCAGTCATTCTGCCAAGGAACAAGGAACAGTAGAAGAAATACCAGGGTGAAAAGGGTGCCAGAAGAATGAAAATACGAGACACCCTACAGAAAAAATACGGGTGGGGAGCTGTGGACTCGTTCCATCTGAAGAAAAGAAAATGATCAGGTAAGCATAATTTAAGTTTTTCTTCATAAATGGAAAGAGTCCACAGCTGCATGCATTACTTTTGGGAAAATAAAACCCAAGCCATAGATGACACTGAATGCAAAGACGGGAGGGTACAATAGGCGGCCCATTCTGAGGGGACCAGGCCTGAACAAGAACCACACCCCAACCAAACCCTGCTTCGTCGGAGCCGGGCAAAAGAACTAAAAGGAAAAGACACCAAGGACACTGACCCGCAGACCAAACTAGAGACCGCAAGCAGACTCACTGAGCCAACACTCCTCAAGGAGAACCATCACCCAGCAGTCGGTTCCCATACTAGAACAGTACAAAAAATCCCCCATAAAGGAGTGGACAAGGGTAAACTAAGGAATACCCAAAGGTACAGCAGAATCCATAAAGGAAAAACCCCCCTCAAAGGAAGGACAAGTCCACAGAGACCCGAATGGATCCCGAAAACAAGGGGAGACGACACCCAACTCACAAGGAGCAACCGGGCATCAGCAGGAGAAGGAACATCTCCCAAACATCGTGCAACAGCACCGAAAAGACAGCTGAAGACAAAGTCCTCAAAACATCAGAACTCAGAAACTGATTACAAGCAGCAAACTCAGAAAAAACATCTGAGACCAGTAACACGCTGCCATCTGTAGAAAGACACTGAGAAAATACTATGCGTAAGAAAGAAGCGGTCCAAGAAGAGGACCCTCGCCAAGCAATCTAGGCCGCCAAGCCTACTCACAGATCTTAAAGGAGGAGAGGCACAGAACCTCTAAAAAAGAAGGTCCACTGTCACCCCAAGACCTGAAGATAAACAACAGATCACAGATCCTACACCTAGCCGGACCAGCCCAAGCAACAGCAGATCTGAAATAAGGTAACCAAAAGGGCGGAAGAATGGACACAGCCACCTCAATCTAAAGACAAATGAGCAGGCATTAGACCCAAGGAGATATTGCAAGGACACCCGACTAAGTCTCAATGCAGAGCCAGCAGCTCCCCAGATGGAAAGGAACAACTCAACGAGCAGACCAGTCCCCGAATCAGATAAACATCTGTTCCAACCTCCCGAACACAGGAGAGGCCCCCAAAAAAGGAACCACACCTCCGTAAGGAGGATAAAGAGCCCCCTGAAAAGGAGAGTGTTGAGAAACACCTGCCCAGAGGACAGGAAGTCGTAGGAAGAACCGAGAGGACACAAGGCCACTTCACTAACGAACACAGAAGAACCCCATAAAACACAATTGTGCAAGCACACATAACAGGCGCAAAAGTGATAGCTGAGCAACCACAAACCCTCCGTTTGCTAGGCAGGAAAACCCACCATCAGGTCACATTAGTTGGCTGTCCTAGGGGAACCGTATCGTTTGGCACAAGACAAGGTCCAAGGAGCCCCAGCTCTCAATAAATCTGGTCAAGTTGTAGAACAGAACAGCCAGAACAAGGGCAAAGCCCACACACTCCGGAAACTGAAACCCGAAGGCCAGTCCTAGGATCATAAGGTCCGGTAACATCCCGCAGCGGGATCCCCAAAGAGAAAATGCAGAGCCAAAGCCTCGACAACCGGAAGTTCAGGACAAGAAGCCTGGGCCCCACAAATGTTTGGATGAAACAATCTTCCAGGCACATAAATTCCCTGTCTGATATAAAAAAAAAGACTTCCCAGGGAAAAAATACAGAATTAACCAGATAACAAAAGCAAGAAGCCCTTGTAAGTACCGACCCAAAGGAAAGAGACCACCCCTTGCAGGAGCTCAACACTCCAAAGAACCAGGGCCATAAAAGGACACTAGAACTAACAGGCGTCCAAGCATCATTAACATGATTATGCTTGAAAATGCGACTAACCCCCCTAAGGGGCACAAGGCACTGTTCATCGTATCAACCTCGAAAGGAGGAAAGGCTGAGTAGACCTCGCTGGGGATCGAACTAGCAACCCTCGGTTTGTTACAGTACAGAGTAGCCACAGAGCATTAGAATGCTGAGCTAGCTGTCGAGCTAGCCACAAGCTCCAGACACAAGGGGAACAGAGAGGACAAGTCACCCTTACAGAGCACCATCAACCCTCCACATCACCTCAGATTCGAAGTCAGAGGACAGGAAAACATGGGTTTGAATGCCACCGGGATGGCAATACCTGACACATAAGAGTGGAAAACAACAAGGACCTCTTCTATCCCAAGGAGGAGATGCAGAGCATTCCCAACACCGGGGAAGGACTCCTACCGGAGCCCAAAAAGACCTCACTGTCGAAAGTCCTGAAAAAGGAACAACCAACTCCCGAAGGGAATCCAAGTCCCTCGAAGGCGATCCGTCCACAAGGAGAAACTGACAATTCAAGAGGTCTCAATGAAGAAAAGAACCACTAAAGGAACAAGTCCAAAAAGGACAATTTCCAAAGCAACACCGCCCCGACCGGCGGAAAAGAGGTGCTAAACCCTCTAATTTTCCCACCATGTGAAAAAGGGTTCCAAGGGTTCCAAGGGTATCGGAAGCAACAGAGAGTGATGCAGCAAATTCATTGACCCAGTCACCCGAGAAATGGCTATTTAGGACTGAAACAATCCCGAGAGCCGCACAGACCCGCTAATCCTCTTAAGAATGCTTAGCGGAAACTTGAAAAACAAAGTTTTTAGCACTCGGCACCCCAACCGGACCAGCAAGGTATAATAGGCGCCACGTGTCTGATAAGCCACGAGACAGAAGATCTGAACCCAAGCAGGGCCAGACTGCAACAGGGTTATAACTGCCAAGCTGGCTAAATCCACCCTCAGAGAGGAAGGAAAAACAGACAAACAAGGGACTAACGTGTCCCGAACAACTTCTGTAGAAGTAAACAGCGAGTATCAATCCCAGAAAAGTTTCCGTAGGAAACATAGTAAGAAAAATAAAATTAATCCTAACCGGATAAATAAAACAATAGGCGACCCGAGGGTTAACGCCAAAAAGGAGCAGAAGATCCGCAGGACCAGACTAACGGAAACCCTGTCTTCCAACAACATTGGGAAGGATTTCGATAACAAGACTGAAGGAGATTACTTCATCCCCCTGTCTAACGAGGTGCGCCGTTCGAAGGAGGAGGAGACTGATAAGTCCCATACCCAAGAAGGATAGGGTCCCCAAGTAGCTCAAAAACCTGTCAGAGTAAAACACTAAGGCAAGCCCGCCTGTAACGAAAGGCACAACACTCAGGCACAGTTACACCCGCAAGGAACTGTTCATGCCCTCCAGAGGCCAAAGGACCTGGGGCAATCGGGCACGAGCACAATCTTAAACAAACATCTGGACTTTGCAGATGCGCAAGCGCCAGAAGTATGTAAAAGTGAAAACGTGCCACAACCTCCGGGGGAAACAATTCACCCTCCGAGGAGGGAAACACATAACTTGGGTTACCTGCATGTGTAGTAGTAGAAAACGGTAGGGAACTCGCCTCCCAGAGGACAGGGCCCCCCCGAGGCGGATGGCTCAGCAGTCTCTTGAATCCCCAAGCCCAAGGAAAAAGGCGCTCTATGACGGCCTAAAGAACATAACTGAATGACCTGAGTCAATGGGGCCAATTCGCATTCTTCGCAATCTGAATCAAGGATACCCAAAAATGGACTATATATAAAACAATTTGAACGGCACCTGACACCCACAATGGCTGGGGCACTCACCACCTCCTATGTACCAGACACCAGCGGACTAAAATTTTCCTTCGCCACACAGTCAGGAATGCAGAAATGGGAGATCAGAACGTAAACACGCTTGGTCACAAGGTGAACCGTACAGTCCAACAAAAAGCATGTCCGAGCCCAGTAAACACTACACATAAGCAGATTGAATCACATAACAAACGTGATTAAAAAAAAACCCTGTTCAATAGTCCCCCTCAGGTGATATTAACCCTTGATTCCAAGACACTTAAAGGAGTCTCATTGAGACCCTGTAATTTTCATGTGAGTTTGCAGGAACAAATTAGTTACAGTACATTCATGAAGAAGTAAAATGAAACGATTTGACCGGAATCTACGCTGTGGAACAGGAACACGGCTCTTCAAGTGTGACGTATAGTAGCCTCGCCTCCACCATGGACTTGAGAGAAGAAAGGAGGCAGCAAAGCGAAGTTCGACAACGCCGATTGCTTGAGGAGCTGTTAACATGAGTCGGGATGGTTTCGCAGAAAGACTCTTCCTGCATCTCCGGACTCTAACTGAGAGACTGACAGGATTATTTAAAACTCCCGTCCAATGTCAAAGAGTACTACCCTCCCTAAGAGACAAATTAAATTCTGGGACGAAAGGCAAAGAATGACTGGGGGATGAGGGAAGTGGGAGGAGTATTTAAGCATTTGCCTCCTCCTGGTGGCCAGGTTCTAATTTCCCAAAAGTAATAAATGCAGCTGTGAACTCTTTCCATTTATGAAGAAAATCTACACAATGAATTGCAATAGGTAGGTGTCTGAAACCTCTGTTTTATATCCTTTTCTTATCTAGTTTCCTCACTTGACACAGGAGGTAACTCAGATGAGGAAAACTAGCAATTGAAGTGGTCACTTTTGGACCTAGATATTTAATAAAAATTAGCAACTGATATTATAAATGATATTAACAATGAGTGATAAAAATATATAGTGTAATGATATATAGTCGTGTATAACCTTATATTGTGGAGAAAACAAGTTAAGAACAGTATAAATTGCTCTTACTCTTTAAAAGGTTACTCATGTACCCAAGGAAACCAAAATCATATATAGAGGAAATCTAGTGATGTAAACGGTCACTCTTAGATCTTTATAGCGTATTAGTAGCTAGAGATAGAGTACGTATATAGTACAAAATATCATATGGTATACAAGTCGCATGTACTTACTATAAGATAATAGTTTGTAACTATCATGGTAAAAAGCCACGTATGCGCTGCTAAAAGTCATGAACAACGTAAATAGGATTATGTGTAGGCTATGTAAAATATAACGCAATTAGTTAGCGACTTGCATTAATTCAAACCCAAAACCTTATTTAAACTAGAGTTCAATGCACTTATTGTTGTAGTAATAACCCCTAGCAAGAATGAGTATAACTCTTAAGCGGTCTTTAAAATGTGAGGATATATTATTGTTAAACACACAGGGAGGCATACTCCAAAATAAATATGTGAGCATGGGTTATATAAACATATAAGTACGCAAATATTAGCTAACTGTTTGTCCAAATTTACAAGCGAAGCCTTATTTAAACTAGTGTTCAAAGCAGTTGGTGTGATAGTAAAAACCCTTTGCGAGAGTGAATTTAACTCATAAGCAGTCTTTCAAATGCAAAGATATATTATAATTAACAAAACAAGGAAGCTCACTCAGAGATATGTATGTGTACATAGGTTATACAAACACATGCACATATGCCCTTACCTTACCATGTATGTTCATACTGCTACAGACTTCTGTGCTCAAGCACACGTACTCATTCATATACATAACCCTGTTTAAGATGTAAACGCATGGGGGATATTGTAATTTAGTAGATGCCATTCCATATGAGTGTTATGATATGCCCTAAAAAAATGTGACCAGTTAAGTTCAACTATATGAGCTTCCATCTTAGACTAAGTGATTTTTGTTACCTCGTGAGTGTCGATAAGTAGATGGAAGTGGTATTTATCCCTTATAATATATTACATAATTAAACAAGTTGAACTATGGGTAATTAGTCAACACAACAGCCTATATACAAACAGTGTCACCATGGTGGGAGGGACATGTAAAGTGTTAAATTGTGACTATAGAGTATCAGAAATAGTGTCCATGAATAAAGTCACTATGAGGACAGGTAAACAACAAACTTAGAGGCCTATCTATCAAGCCGTCAACTTTCTTGCATTCGACGGCACCAATACGCTCGCCTAACATCGCGGCCGCGGACCAGAATATGATCTCCATATGTATTAAAAAAGCCGTCAAAAAGCTGCGCACCAAGTACGGGGCGATGAGCAGCGGACTGTTGTTAACTAGCAGTCATCGATCTTGCTGCTATTTGGCTTTTTACCAACTTTATTTATACCCTGTCACTAAACACCGCCACTATACTAAAATGTTTAACCCCTATCCCGCCGCTTCCGGAACCGCTGCAACTTTAAAAAAGTTATTAACCCCTATCCCGCCACTCCCGGACCCTGCCGCAACTTAAATAAAAGTATTAACCCCTATCCCACCGCTCCCGGACCCCACCGCAACTAAATAAAAGTATTAACCCCTATCCTGCCGCTCCCGGACTCCACCGCAACTAAATAAAAGTATTAACCCCTATTCCACCGCTCTCGGACCCCACCGCAACTAAATTAATGTATTAACCCCTAAACCCCTGGCCTCCCACATTACTACCACTTACTAAACCTATTAACCCCTAAACCGCCAGCCCCCCACATCGCCATAAACTAAATTAAGCTATTAACCCCTTAACCTAACAACCCGCTAACTTTACATTAAAATTACAATATCCCTATCTTATAATAAATGTAAACTTACCTGTAGAATTAAATTAAACTATATTAAACTATTAATTAACCTCCCCTAACTATTATACTTAAATTACATTAAACTATATTAAACTATTAATTAACCTATCCTAACTATTATACTAAAATTACATTAAACTATATTAAACTATGAATTAACCTACCCTATTATACTACAATTACATTAGACTACCAATTAAATTAACTATATTACATATTTAAAAACCTAACCCTACTCAAATTATTTAAATCTACAATGAAAAATTACTAAATTACAAAAAAATAAACGCTACGTTATAAAAAACACTAAGTTGCAAAAAAAACCACAGTATCAAGAAAAAAAGAATTACACCTAATCTAATAACCCTATCAAAATAAAAAGCCCCCCCCCCAAAAAAAAAAAAAAAACCTAGCCTACAATAAACTACCAATGGCCCTTAAAAGGACCTTTTGCAGGGTATTGCCCCAAAGAAATCAGCTCTTTTACCTGCAAAAAAAAAAATACAAACACCCCCCCCAACAGTAAAACCCACCACCCACACAACCAACCCCCCCAAATAAAAAACCTATCTTAAAAACCTAAGCTCCCCATTGCCCTGAAAAGGGCATTTGTATTGGCATTGCCCTTAAAAGGGCATTTAGCTCTTTTACTGCCCAGACCCTTCTCTAAAAATAAAACCCACCCAAAAAACCTTTAAATAAACCTAACACTAATCCTCGACGATCCACTTACAGGTTTTGAAGTTCCGCTTGAAGGATCCATCCAGCCGGCAAGAAGTCTTCATCTGAGCAGCATCTTCCATCTTCATCCAGCCGGCGAAGTCTTCATTCATGCTGCCTCTTCTATCTTCACCCATCCGGCGAGGAGGGGTCCATCCTGAAGACATCTGGCGCGGAGCGGGTGCATCCTGAAGACATTTGACGAGGAGCTTCTCTTCAATATGGTCTCCGCCGTAAACTGGATCTTGAATGCAAGTGACGTCATCCAATTGGCTGAGAGGTTCCAATCAGCCAATAGGATTAGAGCCGCTAAAATCCTATTGGCTGTTCCAATCAGCCAATAGGATTGAGCTCTCATCCTATTGGCTGATTGGAACCTTTCAGCCAACAGAAATGCAAGGGACGCCATCTTGGATGACGTCACTTGCATTCAAGATCCAGTTTACAGCGGAGACCGTATTGAAGAGGAGCTCCTCGTCGGATATCTTCAGGATGGACCGCCTCCTCGTCTAAAGGATGACGATAGAAGAGGCCGCATGGATGAAGACTTCGCCGGCTGGATGAAAATGAAAGAGGCCACCCGGATGAAGACTTCTTGCCGGCTGGATGGATCCTTCAAGTGGAACTTCAAAAACTAGTAGGGTCTGGGCAGTAAAAGAGCTAAATGCTCTTTTAAGGGCAATGCCCATACAAATGCCATTTCAGGACAATGGGGAGCTTAAATTTTTTAGATAGGGTTTTTATTTGGGGGGGTTGGTTGTGTTGGGTGGTGGGTTTTACTGTTGGGGGGGTGCTTGTATGTTTTTTTACAGGTAAAAGAGCTGATTTCTTTGGGGCAATGTCCCGCAAAAGGCCCTTTTAAGGGCCATTGGTAGTTTATTGTAGGCTAGGTTTTTTTTTATTTGGGGGGGGGGCTTTTTTATTTTGATAGGGTTATTAGATTAGGTATAATTCTTTTTTATTTTTGATACTGTGGTTTTTTATTTTTTGCAACTAGTGTTTTTTATTTTTTGTAACTTAGTAATTTTTAATTGTAGATTTAAATAATTTGAGTAGTGTTAGGTTTTTAAATATGTAATACAGTTAATTTAATTGGTAGTTTAATGTAATTTTATTATAATAGTTAGGGCAGGTTAATTAATAGTTTAATACAGTTTAATGTAATTTTAGTATAATAGGGTAGGTTAGTTAATATTTTAATATAGTTTAATTTAATTCTACAGGTAAGTTTAAATTTATTATAAGATAGGAATGTTGTAATTTTAATGTAATGTTAGCGGGTTGTTAGGTTAAGGGGTTAATAGCTTAATTTAGTTTATGGCGATGTTGGGGGCTGGCGGTTTAGGGGTTAATAGGTTTAGTAAGTGGTAGTGATGTGAGAGGCCAGTGGTTTAGGGGTTAATACATTTATTTAGATGCAGTGGGGTCCGGGAGCAGTGGAATAGGGGTTAATAACTTTATTTAGTGGTGGTGGGGTCTGGGAGCGGCGGAATAGGGGTTAATAACATTATGTAGGTGGCAGCGATGTCGGGGCAGCAGATTAGGGGTGTTTAGACTCTGGGCTTATGTTAGGGTGTAAACGTAACTGGTTTTCTACCATAGAAATCAATGGGATATCTGGCAGCATCGAACATAAGCTTTCGCTGCTTTCAGACTCCCATTGATTCCTATGGCATCCGCGGCCTCCAGGGTGGCGGATTGAAAACCTGGGTCGGATTAGCCGCGAGCGTACTGGTTAACTATTTGATACCTTTGAAAAAGTGTCAAATAGTGCCAAATGTGTATTCGGTACATTTGTAATGACGTAAGCATCGATCTGTGTCAGATTGAGACCGGTGGATTGTATGTTATGTCACAGATTTCAACTTTTGCCGGTCTGTAGGCTTTGATAACTAGGTCGGATCAAGCTCGCCACAATTACGCTACAGAATTTCAGCATATTTCAGGTTTATGGCTTGATAAATATCCCCTTAGTGTCAATTGAAAGCCTATTAGTGCACTCCATCACACGTTGGTTCTCATCTAAAAGGGGCAAACAACGTAGGTACTGGTTATGTATGCTGACAATTGAAATCAGTCAAGTAAAAAGTTTGATAATCGTCTACTGTATATCAGTATGATTTACCACACTCCTGATCTAGTAAGTATGGGGACATTCCAGTCTGCTAGGTTATGGACACAAGTAATTAATGGTTGCCCACTCAAATCGCTGGGAGCAGAATAGGAATCTTCGGCAAGTAGGAAACTCAGATCAGACTGTCTCCCTCTCTGATGTTTACTGTAGGTCTCATGCTGCAAGTCTAATACAAAGTCTACAAACAGAGTTGCTTATCCCGTTAGACTCATATGTAGGGTCTTCCGTCTGCCGCAGTCTCAAACTATGGGCTAGGAAGTCGGGCCGCACTTCCCCTTCCATTACCCGAGAGCAAGGGCACATCGGTCTCACACAAGAAGCAGTTCAGATGGGCACCAGTCACATCCATAGCGGGTGAGGATCTTCGTGTAGTGGCGGTCTCCGCTCCTTTATTTAGAGGGCTCTGTGCCAACAACTTGTTCTCTGTGAGAGCTGCCGAGACCATGTGGCAGACCGGAATAGGACCCAGCGATTCCTCCAGATCACACTGGAACTCTTCCTGGGCTTCCAAGAGCAGGGGTACTGGGGTCTGGGCGTTATCCCCCATTGCTATGTCACATGGCTTAAGCAATCAGCTAAGGCTGCTGAATGTCTTGTCCATTTTGTTCTCAAACTCATGCAGAAGAGCTCTGAGTGTGGTATGAGAGTCTTGAATACCCATTATGGAATAGTAAAGATATTCCGCTTACTTTGTTTTAATAAATGGTTATTTCAGAGATCTTAAAATATACTCTAGATACCCAAAGGGGGGGGGGGGGGGGGCTGAGGTGTTGTCTCCTGAAGAGCCTCCACAAAGACCCAGCAGTCCGGTCTGGAAGGATCCGTGATATATAATAAGGTAATACCAGGTGCTACTTAACCTCCTCTGTGTAGTTGAGCAATATTTTACGCTGGGTGGCATAAAATATTATAGATTTCATTTCGGATTGAAAATCGTTTGAGCAGAGCTCCCAGATTAGCGGCCATCTTCGGCCCAGGCCCAGACACGGCCCCCCCTCATGTAATATTATCATATTGTTTAAAAAATGAAAACAGCAAGCTATGCACGTTTCTTCATTCATTTCAAATGGACAAGACATCTAACAACAGCATATTGTACCTATACAACAATGGACTTGGACTATGAAACCAATCTTTCGCCTAATCATCAGATGAGAGGGTCACGATTCTTCTAAAAAATGAATGTGCAGCATAGTTTATACTGTCATATCTGTTGTTTGAATGCCTATCCAATGTAACAATCATATACTCTCAGTGTAGAGTCATGCCTAATATGTAAATTGCTTAATTTATACAATAAAGCTTGTTTGGAAAAATAAAAAAGCTTTTGAGAATTTGCAAGAATGGAGAATGTGTGAGATTAAAAAAAGGAAGAGTCAGTACAGAGAAGGACACCAGATAGTGCAGAAGAAGAAAGAATTGAATGACAATGTCTATGCTACATGGAGATGAAGAGTAATGTTTGGGAGTAGATTTTATAGAGAGAAACATACATACAATTTCCTAGAGATTAACCAACAGAATACATTGATACACAGAATAGATTTTGATCCATATGCAGAACAGAAACATAGCTTGCTGATACAGTACTGACTTTTTAAGTTGATTAATAACCCATGATTGTGGTAGAAAATCACTTTCTCTATTAGGCACTAAAAGGTCATTGTCCATATAAAAAATAAGGAAAGCTCTACTTCTAAGTTATTCTATAATAGGCAAGAGAACTTTCGTGAGGGTACAAGGAGCTGTTACTATAGGTAACAGAAGAACTGTAAACTGGTATTGCTCTTCAATAACAGCATATTTCATAACCTGCTAATGGTTGTGAGATACAGCGATATAGAAGTAATTATCCTGGAGATTTATGGAAACTAGAAAGGATTTGTTAATATAAGACTTGCTACAGAGAGAGGGATTCCATTATGCATCTATGCATGTGTACATATTTGTTTACAAATCTGAGGTCTAGTACTACCCTCCAGAGCCCTTCGTTCATAGAAGTGAATAGAATTCTTGAATTCCTAAAAAAAAGTAGTTTCCTGAATAGCACTGATTTCCATTAGTTGTTGAACTCTCTCTTGCTGTGGAGATCATTAAATTAATTAGAATAGCCCTTTTCAATAATCTAGAGAACACATGAATCTGTCAGTGTGTTTATGCAGGTGTGCTTGAAATTAGACGTTATTATTAATGAGGAACCACCTTAACCCTAAAATGATAAACAAAAAAAAAACTGTTTTACCATAGTTGGAAGTTGTGCAGAATATATGCACAGAAAAGCACTTACAGAAATTACTGAAATTGCAGAATTTGTAACTTCATGAGAAATGTTATACAGAGGTCCTATCATGTACTGGTTATTTTTGTGTACACTTGTGTGTGTGTGCACATGCTATGGTCCTTCCTGGAGGAACCAAACGTAAGGCCTGTAAAAAGTGACTATAGTGCGCAAACAGGCAGTGAAATCATCTTTATGCACCCAAGATGCTGATCACCACTGGAAAGGGAAAGAGTGGCTTAGGCCAGGAACCACTGGTCATTAGAAAGGCCCTAGCAACTATTGGTGCTTATCAGCATGCCTGAACAGAATCCAACACTCCCCAAACACTGAGCTGTCTCTAAAGGAAACCAAAGGAGAGGAAAAAGCCATCTCTGCACATGGACAGAACTAACAATATAGATATTTGCACCAGTTAAGAGGAGTACTGTTCTCTCCACCACCCCATCTTTAGGGCTAAGCTAAATTTGGTAAGTATTAGTTAGGGGGAGCAAGATAATGGATTTCAAAGAAACTAGGATAATAGTCGATTGACCGCTGAATAGCTAAAAGATGTCTGACAATTATCACTTGTGTGTTTTGCAATATCAGGAAACTAGCAGAGTTTCAAAGATGACAGATAGAAGGTATGTAAATCACAGATGCCTCTAAAAATATTGCAGCCTAAACCAAACATGGGAACTCAACAGAAGTCTAATAGTGGTATCAAATTACAATCACCAAAAGGGATAGATGGACACTTCAAAGGATAGTTATTGAATGCACCTTTGTCATTCCTGGAATTAATGACATGCCTTACATTCAAGAAATACCTTTATTGAAGATAAAATCATACAAAATCATCATACTAAGGCCTAGATTTAGAGTTGGGCGGTAGCCGTGAAAACCAGCGTTAGAGGCTCCTAACGCTGGTTTTTACTGCCCTCTGGTATTTGGAGTCAGTCATTAAAGGGTCTAACGCTCACTTTTCAGCCGCGACTTTTCCATACCGCAGATCCCCTTACGTCAATTGCGTATCCTATCTTTTCAATGGGATCTTTCTAACTCCGGTATTTAGAGTCGTGGCTGAAGTGAGCGTTAGAAATCTAACGACAAAACTCCAGCCGCAGAAAAAAGTCAGTAGTTAAGAGCTTTCTGGGCTAACGCCGGTTTATAAAGCTCTTAACTACTGTGCTCTAAAGTACACTTACACCCATAAACCTGCATTCCAGACGATATCACGCTATTGTGGCGCCCTCTCTCTATTCTTCTTCAACAGTTGCTCCACACTCTCTGGGATCAAGAGGAGCAGCCTGATTCATCATCTCTTTCAAAAGGACACCTCCATTTCCTATTTACCACCAGTATATGGACAGTAAACAGGACTAATACGGTAGACCTGATCTACTATATCAAAAGTATAATATTTGGTTTTAAATTGTATATTATTTTTCTTTTCAAACACCAGCGCTCTTTTATATCCCTTTATTGGGATATTAACACCCATAAACTACCTATGTACCCCTAAACCGAGGTCCCCCCACATCGCCGCCACTCGATTAAATTTTTTTAACCCCTAATCTGTCGACCGCCACCTACGTTATACTTATGTACCCCTAATCTGCTGCCCCTAACACCGCCGACCCCTATATTATATTTATTAACCCCTAACCTGCCCCCCACAACGTCGCCGCCAGCTACCTACAATAATTAACCCCTAATCTGCCGACCGCAAAGCGCCGCTACTTACGTTATCCTTATGTACCCCTAATCTGCTGCCCCTAACACCGCCGACCCCTATATTATATTTATTAACCCCAAATCTGCCCCCCACAACGTTGCCTCCACCTGCCTACACTTATTAACCCCTAATCTGCCGAGCGGACCGCACCGCTATTATAATAAAGTTATTAACCCCTAATCCGCCTCACTAACCCTATAATAAATAGTATTAACCCCTAATCTGCCCTCCCTAACATCGCCGACACCTAACTTCAAACATTAACCCCTAATCTGCCGACTGGAGCTCACCGCTTTTCTAATAAATGTATTAAACCCTAAAGCTAAGTCTAACCCTAACACTAACACCCCCCTAAGTTAAATATAATTTAAATCTAACGAAATTAATTAACTCTTATTAAATAAATTATTCCTATTTAAAGCTAAATACTTACCTGTAAAATAAATCCTAATATAGCTACAATATAAATTATATTTATATTATAGCTATTTTAGGATTTATATTTATTTTACAGGTAACTTTGTATTTATTTTAACCAGGTACAATAGCTATTAAATAGCTAAGAACTATTTAATAGCTAAAATAGTTAAAATAATTACAAAATTGCCTGTAAAATAAATCCTAACCTAAGTTACAATTAAACCTAACACTACACTATCAATAAATTACCTACAATTACCTACAATTAAACCTAACACTACACTATCAATAAATTAATTAAATAAAATATCTACAAATAAATACAATGAAATAAACTAACTAAAGTACAAAAAATAAAAAAGAACTAAGTTACAAAAAATAAAAAAATATTTACAAACATCAGAAAAATATTACAATTTTAAACTAATTACACCTACTCTAAGCCCCCTAATAAAATAACAAAGACCCCCAAAATAAAAAAAAATGCCCTACCCTATTCTAAATTACTAAAGTTCAAAGCTCTTTTACCTTACCAGCCCTGAACAGGGCCCTTTGCGGGGCATGCCCCAAAGAATTCAGCTCTTTTGCCTGTAAAAAAAACACATACAATACCCCCCCCCCCCAACATTACAACCCACCACCCACATACCCCTAATCTAACCCAAACCCCCCTTAAATAAACCTAACACTAAGCTGAAGATCTTCCTACCTTATCTTCACCATACCAGGTTCACCGATCGATCCAGAAGAGCTCCTCAGATGTCTTGATCCAAGCCCAAGCGGGGGGCTGAAGATGTCCATGATCCGGCTGAAGTCTTCATCCAAGCGGGAGCTGAAGAGGTCCATAATCCGGCTGAAGTCTTCATCCAAGCGGGAGCTGAAGAGGTCCATGATCCGGCTGAAGTCTTCTATCAACGGCATCTTCAATCTTCTTTCTTCCGGATCCATGTTCATCCCACCGACGCAGAACATCCATCTTCACCGACGACTTCCCGATGAATGACGGTTCCTTTAAGGGATGTCATCCAAGATGGCGTCCCTCGAATTCCGATTGGCTGATAGAATTAAGGTAGGAAAATTCTGATTGGCTGATGATCAAGTTCAATCCGATTGGCTGATCCGATCAGCCAATCAGATTGAGCTTGCATTCTATTGGCTGATCGGAACAGCCAATAGAATGCAAGCTCAATCTGATTGGCTGATTGAATCAGCCAATCGGATTGAACTTGATTCTGATTGGCTGATTCCATCAGCCAATCAGAATTTTCCTACCTTAATTCCGATTGGCTGATAGAATCCTATCAGTCAATCGGAATTCGAGGGACGCCATCTTGGATGACGTCCCTTAAAGGAACCGTCATTCGTCGGGAAGTCGTCGGTGAAGATGGATGTTCCGCGTCGGCGGGATGAACATGAATCCGGAAGAAAGAAGATTGAAGATGCCGTTGATAGAAGACTTCAGCAGGATCATGGACCTCTTCAGCTCCCGCTTGGATGAAGACTTCAGCTGGATCATGGACATCTTCAGCCCCCCACTTGGGCTTGGATCAAGACATCGGAGGAGCTCTTCTGGATCGATCGGTGAACCTGGTATGGTGAAGATAAGGTAGGAAGATCTTCAGGGGCTTAGTGTTAGGTTTATTTAAGGGGGTTTGGGTTAGATTAGGGGTATGTGGGAGGTGGGTTGTAATGTTGGGGGGGGTATTGTATGTGTTTTTTTTACAGGCAAAAGAGCTGAATTCTTTGGGGCATGCCCCGCAAAGGGCCCTGTTCAGGGCTGGTAAGGTAAAAGAGCTTTGAACTTTTGTAATTTAGAATAGGGTAGGGCATTTTTTTATTTTGGGGGTCTTTGTTATTTTATTAGGGGGCTTAGAGTAGGTGTAATTAGTTTAAAATTGTTGTAATATTTTTCTGATGTTTGTAAATATTTTTTTATTTTTTGTAACTTAGTTCTTTTTTATTTTTTGTAAAAAAATAGCTATAATATAAATATAATTTATATTGTAGCTATATTAGGATTTATTTTACAGGTAAGTATTTAGCTTTAAATAGGAATAATTTATTTAATAAGAGTTAATTTATTTCGTTAGATTTAAATTATATTTAACTTAGGGGGGTGTTAGAGTTAGGGTTAGACTTAGCTTTAGGGGTTAATACATTTATTAGAATAGCGGTGAGCTCCAGTTGGCAGATTAGGGGTTAATACTTGAAGTTAGGTGTCGGCGATGTTAGGGAGGGCAGATTAGGGGTTAATACTATTTATTATAGGGTTATTGAGGCGGGAGTGAGGCAGATTAGGGGTTAATAACTTTATTATAATAGCGGTGCGGTCCGCTCGGCAGATTAGGGCTTAATAAGTGTAGGCAGGTGGAGGCGACGTTGTGGGGGGGGGCAGATTAGGGGTTAATTAATATAATATAGGGGTCGGCGGTGTTAGGGGCAGCAGATTAGGGGTACATAGGGATAATGTAAGTAGCGGCGGTTTACGGAGCGGCAGATTAGGGGTTAATAATAATATGCAGGTGTCAGCGATAGCGGGGGCGGCAGAATAGGGGTTAATAAGTGTAAGGTTAGGGGTGTTTAGACTCGGGGTACATGTTAGAGTGTTAGGTGCAGACGTAGGAAGTGTTTCCCCATAGCAAACAATGGGACTGCGTTAGGAGCTGAACGCGGCTTTTTTGCAGGTGTTAGGTTTTTTTTCAGCTCAAACAGCCCCATTGTTTTCTATGGGGGAATCGTGCAAGAGCACGTTTTTGAAGCTGGCCGCGTCCGTAAGCACCGCTGGTATCGAGAGTTGAAGTTGCGTTAAATATGCTCTACGCTCCTTTTTTGGAGCCTAACGCAGCCATTCTGTGAACTCTCAATACCAGCGGTATTTAAAAGGTGCGGCCAGAAAAAAGCCAGCGTTAGCTACGCACCCCTTTGGCCGCAGAACTCTAAATCTAGGCGATAATGTGGTGTAAGATGTTCAAAACTTGAAGCAATGAGGAAAAAGTAATATGGTCTAACAAGTCTTTTCTCACCCAGTTTTCAACATCTAGACAGGCTTTCATTAGGAGAAAGCCAAAGGATTAGACCACAATGTCTTTTGTCAACTGTTAAACATTTTAGGGAAATCAAGACAATATTGGCAATTGTCTTGTGGGAGTTATTAAGTCTAATGATTGCCCTGCATTGATGAATAATGGCTAATACAGGACAATCTTCCTGGAACAGAAGTACCATGTGGTGCAAACAATGCTCTTTCATGATAATCTCACATCCCTGGATTATAAAGCCTCTTCACATTGTTTAACAATAAATATAGGGAGAACGCTTTTCATTGTATTTTCTTTCTCAAACTAGATGAAGTAGCTTTTTCTCCCAAATAATTTGTGAAGTACAAACAGGCAATCCAACGTGTATTATGTAATCTAAAAGATAACGACAACACTACAAACTAGTAAAGCTGTAAAACATTGTGCCTGTATTTGTTTCCTCTTATTTTTATTATGACCATGTGCTCATTATAAAAGGTAACGCAACTGAGCATGTAAATGCTGTAATTTATAACATATTTTAACACAACACCACTTTTTGGGCCCTTTATAAATAAGTCCAATAATATTCCAGGCAACTAAATTGAGCAATCCTTTTACACTTTGGAGTATAGAGTACCATACAGTAGCGCTTTGTTTTGTGGCATATGAGTGTGGGAGGAGACATGATGATGTAAAAAATTCTCTACCAAACCACATAAACAAAGGACTTAAACTTCAGCTTCAAGAATAACAAACACAAGAAATGTTTGCAGTTTAGCGTAAATAGACGGATTTCTGTAGCGTTCTATCATAGAAAACTATCGCTTTCCCGCAGGTTGGAAGTTCAATTTTCGGGAAGGTTTTTCACATCTTTTAGAAACCATATTTTGGATGACCAAAATAAAGACAACATTCATTTGAAATAAGCCTGAAGTATATGCAGTTGAGCAAATGTATATTTGTTTTGATTTAAGGTCTTGCAAAGTTGAGGCAAACATGCTGAAGAAAAATATTAAACTATCTATAACCTTGTGTCAACATATGATGCTACTGGGAATGGTAACTGAACTAATTTTCCAAGGAAAATGAATTACTTATGACTTACAGTTGTGAAAGCAAACAACGTAAGTCTGGATTAGGGGGCTTTTAATTTCTTTTCAGAGTAGCTATTTAATTGATTTCATATAAATCATGCTATGTAATGGAAAGCAGGACAAAGATGAAATCTTAGACAATGACTGACATATAAGGAATGGAATATTTATGAAGCTGATGCAGGAAAAGGTACACTGATAATCATTATCTAATAAAACGTGATTTTTATTTCTGAAACAATATTTCCTGTATCAGCAAAAAATCTTTGTGGCCAGACTTAAACTGTAACAAATTGGAGAAATAATGTATTTTGAAATGGGTTTCATAGCCTTAACACACAAAAGTGCGTAACTCATTTAAGTACATCAGAGCATAAAGTGTTTGAAAAAAACAACAAGCAGTTTAATAATTTAAAAAGTACAATAAAATAAAATATCAATAATTGCAATTAATATTCCCTTGAGAAATAATTTTTAACTTTAGCGAGATATGTAAAGTGCTAAATATTAGCAGATGTGCCAGCTACGCGGAAATTGATCAAATCTTCTGAAAACTCATCCATTCTCTTTCATTAGTCAGATAAGAGCTGTCCATCACAGATCTTATAGGGTAATGCTCCTGTGTTTTTACAAAATGGTTAATCCTAATTTTTCAATGGCTTCTAATCTACTTTGATAACATTTAGATTAATTAACGTTCAGTTTATTTGAAAAATTAATTTTAAATAATTTGTCTGCGAAATATCCTAAACTTTAAAGGAATTTTGCAGAAGAAAGGTAATTTTTTCAACTGGAATACAACCAAACAAAATGTTTACCTTCATTTTAAATACTTAGAATGTTGTCTTTTTCTTAAAAAACTAAATTTATGCTTATCTGATAAATTTCTTTCTTTCCAGATAGGGAGAGTCCACGACGTCATCAATTATTAGTGGGAATATCACTCCTGGCCAGCAGGAGGAGGCAAAGAGCACCACAGCAAAGCTGTTAAGTGTCACTCCCCTACTCATAATCCCCAGTCATTCGACTGAAGGGAAATGGAAAAGGAATAACACAAAAGGTGTAGAGGTGCCTAAGGTTTACTAAAAAAAACGGTCTTAAATTAAAGGGACAATCAAGTCCAAAAAAAACTTTCATTTTTCAAAAAGAGCATGTAATTTTAAACAACTTTCCAATTTACTTTTATCAATAATTTTGCTTTGTTCTCTTGGTATTCTAGTTGAAAGCAAACCTAGGAAGGCACATATGATAATTTCTAAGCCCTTGAAGGCCGCCTCTATTTTATTTACTTTTCAACGCAGGGGAGAGCGAGCTCATGTAGGCCATATAGATAGCATTGTGATCACGCCTGTGGCTAGTGGCAGACACTGCACTAATTGGCTAAAATGCAAGTCAATAGATAATAATTAGAAGTCATGTTATTAGGGGCGGTCAGGAGATGCTTAGATACAAGTTAGTCACAGAAGTAAAAAGTGTATTAATATAACAGTGTTGGTTTTGCAAAACTGGGGAATGGGTAATAAAGGGATTATATATCTTTTTAAACAACAACATTTTTGGTGTTGACTGTCCCTTTAAGGGTGGGGTCGTGGACTCTCCATGTCCGGAAAAAAAAGAAATTTATCAGGTAAGCATACATTTTGTTTTCTTTCCTAAGATATGGAGAGTCCACAACGTCATCAATTACTAGTGGGAACCAATACCCAAGTTAGAGGACACGGAATGACTAGGGAGGGAAAACAAGACAGGCAGAACTAAACAGAAGGTACCACCGCTTGAAGAACCTTACTCCCAAAAGAAACCTCAGCCAAGGCAAAATAATTAAATTTGTAAAAAATTGAAAATGTATGCAAAGAGAACCAAGTTGCAGCCTTGCAAACTGTTCCACAGAAACATAATTTTTGAAAACCCAAGAAGAGAAGAGGGCCCTCGTGGAATGATCCGGAATCCTTCTCAAATACTTCTCAACCAGAGAGAAAGATAAGTAGCATTATCTTTCTGACCCTTACGCTTTCCTGAGAAACAACCAAACAGAGCAGAAGACTGGGGAAAATCCTTAGTCGCCAGTAGGTAAAAGGTTAGAGCATGCACAACATCCAAGTTGTGCAACAGACGGTCCTTATGAGAAGAAGCGGGACAGAGAGAAGGAACAACTTCCTGATTAATATATCTGTCCAAAACCACTTTTGGCAGAAATCCCAAATTAGTACGCAGGACCGGCTTATCCGCATGAAGGATAAGGTAAGGAGAATCACACTGCAAAGCTGAGAGCTCTGAGACTCTCCAAGCAGAACAAATAGCAACAAGAAACAAAACCTTTCAAGATAACAATTTAATATCTATGGAATGCATTGGCTCAAATGGAGCCTGCTGCAAAACTTTAAGAACAATGTTAAGGCTCCAAGGAGGAGCAACAGGTTTAAACAAAGGCCTGATTCTGACCAGGGCCTGACAAAAAGATTAAAATCTGGCACATCCGCCAGACGCTTGAGTAACAAAATAGATAATGCAGAAATCTGACCTTTCAGAGAAGTTCCTGGAGAAAAGACAAAATTCTAGGAATCCTGACCCTACTCCAAGAGAAGCCCTTATATTCACACTAATAAAGGTATTTATGCCATACCTTATGGTAAATTTTTCGAGTAACAGGCTTGCTAGCCTGGATCATGGTCTCAATGACCGACTCAGAAAATCCACGCTTAGACAGAACTAAGCGTTCAATCTCCAAGCAGTCAGTTTCAAAGAAATGAGATTTGGATGGAGGAATGGACCCTGAGTTAGAAGGTCCTTCCTCAGACTCAACCTCCAAGGCGGCCGAGATGACATCTTCACTAGGTCTGCATACCAGATCCTGCGAGGCCATGCAGGAACTAGTAGAAGTACTGATGCTCCCTCTTGTTTGATACAAGTAAAAACTTGTGGAAGGAGCGCAAACAGAGGAAACAGGTATGCTAGACCGAAATCCCAAGGAACCGCCAGAGCATCTACCAGAGTGGCCTGAGGATCTCTTGACCTTAAACCGTACCTTGAAAGCTTGGCGTTCTGCTGAGACACCATCAGATCTAACTCCGGCACTCCCCATTTGAGGGTTAACCTGGAGAACACCTCCGGATGGAGAGCCCACTCCCTGGAATGAAAAATCTGTCTGCTCAGAAAATCCGCTTCCCAGTTGTCCACTCCTGGAATGTGGATGGCAGATAGACAACAATTGAGAGCTTGTCCAACTGAAACCTGATAAACCAGGCTAAGGACAATTGAGACCAAGCCATCAGAGCATTACGAGTCCCAGACTGCTCCCCAACCTAGCAGGCTGGCGTCCATGGTCAACAAAAGCCAGGAGAGTCCCTGGAAACATGTGCCCTGAGACAGATTATCCTGAGAAAGCAACCACAGAAGAGAGTCTCTTGTTGACTGGTCTAGATCAATCCCCGGAGACAAATCCGAATGGACTCCGTTCCATCGTCTGAGCATGCATAATTGCAGAGCTCTCAAAGGGAATTGAGCAAAAGGAAGGATGTCCATGGAAGCAACCATCAGACCAATTACCTCCATACATTGAGCCACTGATGGCCGAATAGTAGAATGTAGACAGAGGCAAGAGGAGAGAATTGTGGATTTTCTGACCTCTGTCAGAAACATTTTCATAGATAGGGAATATATTATGGTCCCTACGAAAAACCACCCTTGTAGTAGGAACAAGGGAACTCTTATCCAGATTCATTTTCCATCCATGGGAACATAGAAAAGACAACAAGATCTCTGTATGCGCATTTGCTTGTTGAAAAGATGGCACCTGAAACAACTGTCGTCCCAGTAAGGCACCACTGCAATTCCCCAAGACCTGAAAACTGCCAAGAGAACCTCCAGAACCTTTTGAGAAAATTCTGGGAGCTGTGGCAAGGCCCAATGGAAGAGCAACAAACTGAAAGTGCTTGTCTAGAAAAGCGAATTTCAGGAACGGGTGATGATCCCTGAATATGGGAACATGAAGATATGGTGGTAATGAACTTACCCTCTTGGACCAAAGGAAGAAAGGAACGAATGGATTCCATCTTGAAGGACGGTATCCTGACAAACTCGCTGAGACACTTAAGGTCTAAAATGGGTCGAAAAATTCCCTCTTTTTTGGGAACCACAAACAGGTTTGATTAGAATCCTAGACCCTGTTCCTTTACCGGAACTGGAACAATCACACACAGGGAGGAAGGATCCCGAACGCGGTTCAGGAATGCCTCTCTTATTACCTGATTTGCAGATAATTTTGAGAGGTGAAATCTGCCCTTGGGAGGAAGAAATTTGAATTATATTAAGTAACCCTGAGACACTATGTCCACAGCCCAAGAATCTGGGACATCTCTTATCCATGCTTGACAAAACAGGAAAAGTCTGCCCCCACTTGATCCGATCCCGGACCGAGAGCAGACCCTTCATGCTAAGACTCAGCTGTGGGTTTCTTGGATTGCTTCCCCTTGCTCCAAGACTGATTGGGATTCCAAGAAGACTTGGACTGTTCCTGCTTGAAAGAGGAAGACTTTTGTTTGAAGTTACAAAAGGAACGAAAATTACTGAGGTCCCTTAGATCTGTTCTACTTGACTTGTGGTAGAAAAGACCATTTTCCACCCATAATTTCAGAAATTATTTCTGCCAAACCAGGTCCAAACAAGGTCCTACCCTTGTAAGGAAGCATCAGAAGTTTGGACTTAGAGGAAGCATCAGCAAACCAAGATTTTAGCCACAAAGCCCTGCAGGCTAAGACAGTGAAGCCAGACATCTTGGCTCCCAGTCTAAAAATTTGAATGCAGCATCAAAATAAAGGAATTGGCTGTTTTGAGAGCCTTAATCCTATCTTGGATCTCCTCCAACGGAGTCTCTGATAAAATAGATTCAGACAAGGAATCGCACCAATAAGATGCAGTCCTTGCTACAGTGGCAAAACAATGCCATAAATAAATATAAGCCTCGAGCTTCTTGTCCATGGGATCCTGAAAGGAGTAGCTATCCTCTATAAGGATCGTAGTTCTCTTAGCAAGAGTAGAAATAGCCCCTTCTACTTTAGGCACCCGTGCACCATGAATCTTTAATGAAGACAGCAACAGGAAACATCTTCTTAAAGACAGGGAGAAAGGTATCCCTGGCTCCTCCCATTCCTGTGAAATAATCTCCATCACACGGTCTAAAACAGTAAACACATCCACAGAGGAGGAACATCATAGTATTTATTAAGTTTACTAGATTTCTTAGGGTTGACAACGACATAAGTATTGGAGTCGTCCAAAGTAGCCAATAACTCCTTTAACAGTACATGAAGATGTTGAAGCTAAAATCTGAAGTATACTTCTTCAGTATCAGATAAAGGAATTATAATGTCCGAATCTGAGCATTCACCCTCAGAGGCTACCAACGTATCCTCCTCATCAGACTTATGAGGAAGAGCAACCTGTGTAGCAGCAGGTGGAATAGAAACCTTACTATCTGAATCTCTAATATTCCACTTGCGGTTTTCCCTATAGCAAAGGAAAACCAGAAAAAAAATGCAGATATCGTAGAAGATACCTGAGCAGCAATTTCTGTAAGCAAATAAACTCTTCCTGGAGGCTGAGAGGAACTGCAGGGCACTGCATGTGATGCCAATGAGGCTTGGGACGTTTGAGGAGAAAATTGTGGCATAGTCTGAACAGCATCATCTAGAGAGACATTAGGCTCAGAATAAAAATTTTTAATTTTCTCTAGACATAAGGTACAAAATTATATTTATAATTGCTACTGTCACTTTAAATTTATCTGTCACTTTAAATTTGACTGTGAAAGGAACACCATTCAAAGCAATTTTATTTACCAAATACACTGCACTTCAACATTTGACTGAGGCGCCTACCTACCACAATAAGAAGTTAACCCCTTCATACCCATAAAGGAGATTAACTCTAATTCTCTAGCCACATACATTAAAAGGGCCTGCATACTGCCTGAAAAAAATCCTCTACTAAGGATTTAGTCCCAATTAAATAAAGCAGAGAGTCTTTCATTTTATTATTTAAAAACTCTGAAGTGCAAATCTCCCCACCTAGAAGACAAAAGCACTTACCTACAAATCTAGCTGTCCGGCAGGTAGACAGCTTACAAGGAGTGAAAGGACACATACTCCTTACAGAGACCTGTAGAAAAAGAAAGAATAGAGTAAACCCTACTCTGGCTTTCTATACCATGGGCAGCAAATATGTTAGAAAACCAAGCAAGGACTACCTCACAACTTTCTAACTGCTTTAAAGCCACCACTGCTGCACTGCAGAGATTGACGTGGACTACAGCTATACCCAAAAATCTTGCTTGTAGCGAAAAGAATCAAATTTTCTTCAGACACCAAAACTTCACCTTCTCCATTGACAGAGGCAAAGAGAATGACTGGGGATTATGGGTAGGGGAGTGACACTTAATAGCTTTGCTGTGGTGCTCTTTGCCTCCTCCTGCTGGCCAGAAGTGGTATTCCCACTAGTAATTGATGACGTTGTGGACTCTCCATATCTTAGGAAAGAAAATAGAGTATTGTTATCTGCAAGCAAATGTCAAATACTACCATATATTCTATTACTGTATTTATAGAATGATATAATTCATATGTGTAATGATAATGATTATAATAATCATACTAATAAAGTTCCTCATATTATCATTTACTGTTCTCTTTGATCATATTCATTTATGCAAATTAAAATATTTGGTCCAGGCCACATTATTCAGCATAACAGCAACACCAATACATGCAAATTCTCAAACAAGAATATCTGTAAAATCTGGGTTCTGCAGAGAAGCCAAATGAAACACTACACCAGGCTTAAGTGGAATAAGAGACTGATAACGGTTTGGTGATATTACACAATACAGGACCACCTAAGTCAACCCACTGGAAATAGGTTGCATTTAAGTGTAATGACAAGTACTCGCTAAACTTGGCAGATATCAGTCATACTTTTCCCTTTGGTTAAAGGTTAATGAAAAATACTTTGCTTACAAAAGTAGTGCATATTGGGTCCTATTTAACTTACTGGCCACCCTTGTCTCCATTGCTTTCAAAACCGATGTGACGAGTGATACAATCACAAACCATACTGCCCATTCTATTGGCAGACCTAAGGCATCTATTTCAGTGGCTGTTGTATGATTTACTGTATCTGTCACTGCACATTTGTAACTTTTACTATGAAAGTGAAATCTTTAAAAAGCAAAATATGCTTATAAACCATTGGTGTCTCTGTAACAAGTGTTATATTAACTCCGGGTGGTCTATTATATAATGCAGATGAATCCTAAGATTACTCTGATTGTATGAGTGCAAAATTACATTTTTATTTAATCACACAAACTATAACCCTTTTTTGTCAATTTTTGTTTATATATTTTTACATTACCTTTATTTTGAGCAAAATATTATGTACAGATTGCATATATAGGACTAGATTACAATGTTAGTGATGTCATTGAAAGTCATTCCCATTCACAAAATAGCAACATTAGTAAGCACAATGGGTAAAAAAAGACCTGGTTATGAATACCTATTGCTGCTGTATAAGAAGTGGCAAAGTGAGTGCATATGTTTTACTATATTTGTACATGGTTAAAGTGAATGTAAATTTTGATGATAAACTGCCTGGTTTTTAAAAATTCAATTAAAAACAGGGGCACTTTAATTCATAAAAATTTTCATTTCACTCGTTGTGAAAAAATACTTACCTTTTAAACTTGACAGCCGCCCCAACTTCCCCGGTCGTCGAAAAGCCATTTCTGACATCACAAATGATGGATAGGTCATCCTCAAATCACAGCTCCCACCCCACCCCCCTGGGGGAATCAGTGTCTGATTCAACGCTGTGGTTGGGGGAAGCCGGATTCCTCATTTTAGACCCAGGAATAGGCTTGCGACAGGTGGAGGAAGCTGGAGTGGCTGTCAAGATTAAAAGGTAAGTATTTTTTCCCAAATTGAGTGAAATGTAAATTTTGATGAGTTAAAGTGCCCCTATTTTTAATCAAATTTTTAAAAACCGGGCACTTTGGCATCAAAATTTACATTCATTTTAACAAAATAACAAAATATATTGCTACGTTTTGTTTTCCAGCAGAGGAATCAAAAGTGAACAGAGGAAATCAACCATTTTAAGAAAGATAGCACATTTATAGAATCTAGAAGAGCAAAAGGCCAACCCTGCAGGAACCCACAAACAACAGTCAAGAACTATGAAAACTTTTTGAGTTCAGGTTTGTAGACATTTATTCTAGAATTCTATAGTTGATATATATTCTTTCAAAAAACTATTCAGAAGTTTAACTAGGCTGGAACCTCTCAATTTTTTTATTATTTCCTTTAAATTTCCTAATACTTTCCTAATATTATTAAAAATAGTGGGCTACATTACAAGTGGAGCTCATCCAACAGTGAGGGCGCATTATCCTTAGGGAATGTGTGTGTGTACATATGTATGTATGTATGTATGTACGTACGTACTATGTATGTGTATGCATGCATGTGTGCAGTGTTTTATAGTTATTTCAATAATTGAAGAACTCCAGTATCTGACTTTGTGCTTAGCACACCACTAGATTAGCTCTCGAGCGATAGCGGACATGAGATTTTCAGTTCGCCCCATATCATTCTATAATGTGATTTTGCGCACTTGTGTTATCTGAAATGCAGCTCATTCTGAAATACTGCTTTCAACTTGTAATAGTGCAAAAATAAAAGTGCTATTGATTCAACTTAAGCAATGTTTGTGCACAGTAGCACTAATATTTTTATACTCCACTTGTAATCTAGCCCAGTAATGCTTAAATATAATGCACATTTCCAGAAATCTTAAGAGACACTTAGGTTCCCCTGCTAGGGTCAGCAATGCAAAATGGCAAATGAGAACAAATTAGAACATAACTTTTGTATCAAAATGTCCCTTTAAACGTTTGGAAAAGCAGGCAACCAATAACCCTTGATTGTTTAATAGGAGAAAGAAAAGCATTGCATCCTTTTTACAACCAATGGGGTTAATAATAAAAAGTCATTATAAAACAAAAATCTGAAAGAATAAATATTAAGTTTAACAGAATTGATAACCCAACAGAGCAAGTATGCCATTTAGTGCAGAAAATGACTGGTTTAACTAGAATAAATACATTAACAACTGTGCAGGATTACATAAAAGTGTCTGGCCATTAATCAATTAGCATTATGGAACATCACCACAATATCATATGTCCTCACTCTAATGAAACTAGATCCTCTGTACAAAACTATGCAAAGTGCAGTAAATTAAACAGACAGTTGATCCCAGGATTTTAGTTTTTATTTTATATTGTATTTTTTTACAGTTTTCATGGATGACATTTTTCAACCTCAAGCAAACAAAAGAAATACTTAAAGGGCCATAATACCCAAATGTTTAAATAGTTGAAAGTGATGCAGTATAGCTGTAAAAAGCTGACTAGAAAATATCACCTGAACATCTCTATATAAAAAAGAAATATATTTTACCTCAAAAGTTCCTCAGTAGCCACCTCCCATTGTAAATGATTTCTAAGCAGCATATTAGTATGTCTGTCCTGGGACAGCTTAGGGGTTGAGCCTCGTGCACTCTCATGTTATTTCCCTATTCAGTTTAAAGGAAGTTTACAATGAAATCTCATGAGAGTTAAGTCAAATCTCATGAGATCACAGTAAAAGAGTTCATGACCTCAGCACTGCTGATGCTGATTGGCTGCTGTTCATTTCTTAATTTTTTTTTTACCTGTAGCTGGGAGCAGCTGAGTATAACTTTTTACACAGAACTTACTCTGCTGAGCTGAGGAAATTGTGAGGTAAAATATCTTCCTTTTTTACATAGAGGTGCTCAGGTGATATTTTCCTGTCAGCTTTTAACAGTTATACTGCATCAGTTTCAGGTGATTTAGCATATGAGTATTATGTCCCTTTAATGGGATATGAAACCCCAAAATTTCCTTTTGTGATTGAGATAGAGCATACCATTAAAATAAAAAAGTTGCAATTTACTTCTGTTATCAAATTTGCTTCATTCCCATAGTATTCTGTGCTGAATAAATACCTACAGTAGGTAGGCATCTGGAGCACAACATGGCAGGAAATAGTGCTGCCATATAGTGCTCTTGGAAATGGATTATATTCCTGTAAAATTGATGCTTTTATAGTGCTCCAGAAATGGGCCAGCTCTTAAGCATACGACCTTGCTTTTCAACAAAAGATACCAAGAGAAAATAGAAAAATTGGTAATAGAAGTAAATTAGAAAGGTGCTTAAAGTGAATGTAAACGTTCATGAATTCGTGCCCGGTTTTTAAAAACACTGTTAAAAACAGGGGCACTTTCATTCATGGAAGTTTACATTGCAGCGTATTTTTACAAATACTTACCTTTCTCTTCAGAGAAGCCGGATCAGCGATCCCCCACCCGCAGCTCCTCTGTACTTATGTCACCAATGACGAAACCGGCTTCCTCCAATCATGGTGTGCACCCCAGAGCGTCCATCTCGTGAGGCCACACCGTGATTGGAGGAAGCCGGTTTAGTCATTGCTGTGCTAAATACAGCATGAGAAGCGGGCGCGGGGTCGCCGATCCGGCTTCGCTGAAGAGAAAGGTAAGTATTTGTAAAAATACGCTGCAATGTAAACTTTCATGAATGAAAGTGCCCCTGTTTTGAATAGTGTTTTTAAAAAACGGGCACCAATTCATGAACGTTTACATTCACTTTAAAATCCCATGCTCTATTTGAATCATGAAAGAAAAATGTTGGATTTCTTATCCCTTTAAACTCTAATTTTATGAAGTTTGAAGGCCACTGCAATACCATCGTAGTCCGGGATACACCCCTTGAGAAGCATTTTAAGTAACTATACCTGGCCTCCTATGATGTGGTTAATCAGGACTATATGTAAATGAGATTGAAACACTGCTCTATACACACAAAAAAGCTAAACCAAACAATACTGCATGAGGAGATACATTCCAGCCTTTCTGGTGAAACAGAATTAGCAGGATTTGTTGAGGTAAATTACAGATAAAGAAAGCAATACAACTAATGAAAGTACATTGCACATTTTTCCTATATTTATATCAGCATATTATGGGAGATTTAATTTCTATTGGGAAGGGATGTCTTTTTAATTTAAATGTCATTTGCCAGTTGGATTCCCTCCCGAGTTCCTGTACTTAATAAAGCCAGGGAGGGACTCAAGAGGTGAAGTGGCAATATTTTAGGAGGTGGCGTGCAGCACTGGAGCCCCTGTTTGAATGATATTCCGTACAGGTATTTTAAAATCAACAGTCAAAGGTTAAATTCTATAAGCAATGGAACTGTCTCTTGCTCCTACCTCTGTCTGTCTCTCTCCGCTATGTCTCTCTCTCTCAAGTCCTCCTGTCTCTATCCCCTCCTCTGTGTCTCTCTTTCTCTCCTCTCTCTCTCCCCTGTCTCTTTCTCTCATCCGTCTCTCTCCCCATCTCTCTCTCCCCCTGTCCCTCTCTCTCCCCCCTGTCTCCCCCCCTGTCTCTCTATTAGTACATAGAACAGATTATGCTGCAAGTTGTGTGGGTCCCATACAACACGCAGCATACTCTGTTCTATAATGTACTGTGTTGTATACTATTAGTCTAACATTTGCATATCTAACAAAATACTTATTATCCATAATTATAAAAAAAATATATTTTTTTTTGTGTGAGGAAGGGCCGGGGAAGGGGCTTCAGGATTTTGTGTCTACAGGCACCTGAGATTTAAAGCCGGCCCTGGCTATGCATAATAAAACAACTTTGCAATATATGTGCTTTTTATGTAGCCCCCTCTTTCATGTAATTTAGCTCTAAAAAGTAAGCAATATATAACTCTCAGAACGTGAAATGCACCCTGCTTACTTCTCAAGGTAAACTCTGCTACATATCTACAATGTATTTTACACTACCTTTATGACAGTGGCTAGCCTTGATGTCTGTAGGCTAAAGGCCAGATTGGCTCCTCTAAATGGGGGGGGGGGGTTAGCTACTGAAAAATAATTGCAGTAAAATTTGTTTCAACAACATTAGAACTTGGCCGATATGGGTTTTTTTTTTTATAGCAACACAACAGAAATGTAATTACAAAGTGTTTACAGCACCTTTAATGTCTAATTAATAAAGGTTACTTCAAACAAAGAGAAGTTTATTGTAAAGGCATACATTGTGGGAGGTGGAATTTCCTTGCACAGTGATATCACTGTAACATATATCCAGTTACACATTAACAATGCAATAATGCATATTTGTGGGCAACCACCGCAGAGAAATAAAGTACCCTATTAACAGATGTGGCTGCCACAGGAAGCCTGCAAACTTAAATGTATTTGAAGCAGGGATCCATTTTAGATTTTTTTACACTTCTTTTAGAAACAAAGACTAGCTGCAGTTGATTACAACACTAATGACAATTTGTACAGAACTCAGGGTCAGCTTCCAGAACTCATAATGTAGATGATAAATAAGGAATAGAGAAGATCAATATATTGCATTGCTTTCTGCAAAGGACAAAAACCTTAGGTATTTAACAATGTGAACCAAGAGAGGGCTCTAAAGATCATATTACGGGTCTGATCTGATGGTTTGAATAAGAATATAAATACGGCTACAGCTATTTGCAGGCCTGTATCACAGAAATATATACATCCAGGGAAAAAACTTCAATAATAAAACAAAATGATTTTTGACAATTCTTTTTTGCCCCAGTTCCTAATATTTTAAATAAATAAATAAAATAAATTCTTGATACTTAATTACAAACCAATGTTTTGTTGCTGCTAAACGGTATGAAGATTAAACAGTTATTTTACCTGGTACATTCCAACTCCAATGTGTTTGGGCTCAATTTTCACAAGCTCAGCTAATGGATCTTGTACACGTCTTGCTATGGAAACTGGAAAACAGAATAGGAAAACAAAGTGGTTTTATGTGAAAAGCAGCACTGTATAATTACAGAAGATTGTGATATTATAGTTGAGACTAATGTAATTTCAGTTAGAAAGGGGGCATTTTCAGCAAATGTTACTATTTGGTATTCCCCTACTGAAACTCTAAAGGATGCAATAAAGAAAAAAACATGCTGAAGTTACAAATACATTTTAAGGGACATGAAAAACTTTGAGATTGCAATATAAAATGTTTAATTATACATACTAAAAAACTTGTGCAGTATACACTGATTATTTGATTGCTTTTGTGTAAAATTATTACTTATCCCACACTCCTTAGACAGGCAAAAAAACTAAATATTAAGCATAGGTGTGCCGCAAATTGCCTAAGCCAGCTACAAACTAGACAGTGATTGCTTACAGCAGTAGGCAAACTTGTTTACAGCTTGCCCTAAATAGCCATGTAAGAGCATAGCAAATCATTAGTGACCGTTATAAATGTCTTTAACCCCTTAACGACCGAGGACGTGCAGGGTACGTCCTCTAAAAAATGTCAGTTAACGACCAAGGACGTACCCTTCACGTCCTCAGTCTGGAAAGCAGCTGGAAGCAATCCTGCTCGCTTCCAGCTGCTTTCCGGTTATTGCAGTGATGCCTCGACATCGAGGCATCCTGCAATAACACTTTCTGGCCATCCGATGCAGAGAGAGCCACTCTGTGGCCCTCTCTGCACCGGACATCGATGGCCGGTATCGTTGGTGGGTGGGAGCCGACTTGGGAGGCGGGTGGGCGGCCATCGGTGAGATCTGGAAGGTGGAGGGGGCGGGATCGGGGGCGGAGCCTTCGGGGGCGCGCACGGGCGCGCGCGCGTGCACGGTGGGTGGCGGGCGGGGGCGTGCACGGGGCGGGAGCGGGTGGGAACCGCTACACTACAGAAAAAAAATTAGGAGTAAAGTGAAATTAAAAAATGAAATAAACATTTTTTTAAAAAAGCATTTAAGCGATCTGGAAGGGGTGGGGGGTTGGTATTGGGGGGGGGAAGCTACACTACAGAAAAGGGATTTTTTTTAAATAAATAAACATATTTTCACTAAAATGGGTACTGGCAGACAGCTGCCAGTACCCAAGATGGCGCACATTAAGTCAGAGGGGGAGGGTTAGAGAGCTGTTGGGTGGGGGATCAGTGAGGTTGGGGGCTAAGGGGGATCCTACACAGAAGCATATGTAAATATGCTAAAACAAAATGCACAAAAATGCCCAAATTTTCCTTTTATTTTAGTACTGGCAGAGTTTCTGCCAGTACTTAAGATGGCGGGGACATTTGTGGGGTAGGGGAGGGAAGAGAGATGTTTGGGAGGGATCAGGGGGTCTGATGTTTCAGGTGGGAGGCTGATCTCTACACTAAAGCTAAAATTAACCCTGCAAGCTCCCTACAAGCTACCTAATTAACCCCTTCACTGCTAGCCATAATACACGTGTGATGCGCAACGCCATTTAGCAGCATTCTAATTACCAAAAAGCAACGCCAAAGTCATATATGTCTGCTATTTCTGAACAAAGGGGATCCCAGAGAAGCATTTACAACCATTTGTGCCATAATTGCACAAGCTGTTTGTAAATGATTTCAGTGACAAACCTAAAATTGTGAAAAATTTAATGTTTTTTTTAATTTGATCGCATTTGGCGGTGAAATGGTGGCATGAAATATACCAAAATGGGCCTAGATCAATACTTGGGGTTGTCTACTACACTACACTAAAGCTAAAAATACCCCAAAAAGCTCCTTACATGCTCCCTAATTAACCCCTTCACTGCTGGGCATAATACACGTGTGGTGCGCAGTGGCATTTAGCGGCCTTCTAATTTCCAAAAAGCAATGCCAAAGCCATATATGTCTGCTATTTCTGAACAAAGGGGATCCCAGAGAAGAATTTACAACCATTTATGCCATAATTGCACAAGCAGTTTGTAAATAATTTCAGTGAGAAACTGAAAGTTTGTGAAAAAATTTGTGAAAAAGTGAACGATTTTTTGTATTTGATCGCATTTGGCGGTGAAATGGTGGCATGAAATATACCAAAATGGGCCTAGATCAATACTTTGGGATGTCTTCTAAAAAAAAATATATACATGTCAATGGATATTCAGGGATTCCTGAAAGATATCAGTGTCCCAATGTAACTAGCGCTAATTTTGAAAAAAAAAATGGTTTGAAAATAGCAAAGTGCTACTTGTATTTATGGCCCTATAAGTTACAAAAAAAGCAAAGAACATGTAAACATTGGGTATTTCTAAACTCAGGACAAAATTTAGAAACTATTTAGCATGGGTGTTTTTTGGTGGTTGTAGATATGTAACAGATTTTGGGGTTCAAAGTTAGAAAAAGTGTGTTTTTTTCCATTTTTCCTCATATTTTATAAACATTTTTATAGTAAATGATAAGATATGATGAAAATAATGGTATTTTTAGAAAGTCCATTTAATGGCGAGAAAAACGGTATATAATATGTGTGGGTACAGTAAATGAGTAAGAGGAAAATTTCAGCTAAACACAAACACTGCAGAAATGTAAGAATAGCCCTGGTCCCAAATGGACAGAAAATGGAAAAGTGCTCTGGTCACTAAGGGGTTAAACATGTTTTAGGGCTTTTCCAATTAGGTACTTAATTGCTGATATAAACTGACTATAGCTATTAATAAACATTATGCCAATTATAGATGTGCAGCCTAGAAATTTTAGTGTCGATGGAATTTTCGTTCCGAATTTTCAGAGATATTTTTTTCCCCGAATATTCAGTGGCTGTACTATATGACTCTCCAGAGTGTGAAGAGGTATAACCCCTTAAAAAAAAAGTTAAGGAAACAACTAAAAACTGACAATTTTAGTCAGTATTTTTTAAAATTTTCTTTAATTTTTTGTGTACATTCGATGCATTTTATTTAAACAAAAAGCCGATTTTCAGCACAAATGCATATTCGTGACTAAACTCATGCCAAGGAACACTACTATCATTATCACTAATACTTCTTTAATATGATGACAAGCATTGCATAGTGTCACAGGGAGAATTGTTTCTGGATAATCTTAGGATGCAAAAAAAAAACACAAACAAAAAGCAATAGTGTTAGCGAAATCAGCTTTAGGCTCTGAAGGATGCATTCCGGTCAAAATTTAAATGCACATACATAAATTACATCTTTGAATAGAAACATATTTACAATATACATGCATTGACAAACATGCTTCTAGTAAAAGTTATCACTATTTTAGTGTAAGCAATTTTCTCTGCACGTGCTTGTGAAGCATAGCTAGATATTCTCAGTGCACCAGCATTTTAAATACTGCGGCTGCTAAAAGCACCAGTGGGGCTTGTATCATGTCAGCCGTTAATAAATTACTAGATAGTACAAGCACCTTAGGCTCTCTGAGCAAGTGCTGTGCTATAGCGTTTATTAGAAGCATTTTTGACAATACATCTATATTACAAAAAAAGGAAATTTATGCTTACCTGATAAATTTGTTTCTTTTACGATATGACGAGTCCACGGATTTCATCTTTACTTATGGGATATCGCCTCCTGGTCAGCAGGAGGAGGCAAAGAGCACCACAGCAGAGCTGTATATATAGCTCCTCCTTCCCTCCCACTCCAGTCATTCGACCGAAGTTAGGAAGAGAAAGGAAAAGCCAAGGTGCAGAGGTGACTGAAGTTTAATAAAAATAAAGACCTGTCTTAGAAAATGACAGGGTGGGCCGTGGACTCGTCATATCGTAAAAGAAACAAATTTAGCAGGTAAGCATAAATTTCCTTTTCTTTTACAAGATATGACGAGTCCACGGATTTCATCCTTACTTATGCGATACAATACCCAAGCAATAGGACACGGATGAAAGGGGGGGAAAAGACAGGAACCTAAACGGAAGGCACCACTGCTTGAAGAACCTTTCTCCCAAAAACAGCCTTGGAAGAGGCAAAAGTATCAAATTTGTAAAATTTGGAAAAAGTGTGAAGAGACAACCAAGTTGCAGCCTTGCAAATCTGTTCAACAGAAGCATCATTCTTAAATGCCCATGAGGAAGCCACAGCCCTAGTAGAATGAGCCGTAATTCTTTCAGGAGGCTGCTGTCCAGCAGTCTCATATGCAAAACGGATGATACTCTTCAGCCAAAAAGAAAGAGAGGTAGCCGTAGCTTTCTGGCCCCTACGTTTTCCAGAAAAAACAACAAATAATGAAGATGATTGACTAAATTCTTTAGTCGCCTGCAAATAAAACTTCAGGGCACGGACCACACCCAAGTTATGTAACAGACGCTCCTTCTTAGAAGAAGGATTAGGACACAATGAAGGAACAATAATTTCCTGATTAAAATTTTTGTTGGAAACAACCTTAGGAAGAAATCCAGGTTTGGTACGTAACACTACCTTATCGGAATGAAAAAAAAGGTAAGGAGAATCACATTGTAATGCCGAAAGCTCAGAATTTCTGTGAGCAGAAGAAATAGCAACTAAAAATAAAACTTTCCAAGATAACAACTTAATATCTATGGAATGCATAGGCTCAAACGGAACCCCTTGAAGAACCTTACGAACTAGATTCAAACTCCAAGGAGGAGCAATAGGTGTAAACACAGGCCTGTTCCTAGTCAGAGCCTGACAAAAAGATTGAACATCTGGAATATCTGCCAGACGTTTGTGTAGCAAAATAGATAAAGCAGAATTCTGTCCCTTTAAGGAACTTGCCGATAACCCTTTCTCCAATCCTTCTTGGAGAAAAGACAAAATCCTAAGAATCCTAATCTTACTCCATGCGTAGAACTTGGATTCGCACCAATAAAGATATTTACGCCATATCTTATGATAAATCTTTTTAGTAACAGGCTTATGTGCCTGGATCAAGGTATCAATGACCAAATCAGAGAACCCTAGCTTAGATAAAATCAAGCGTTCAATCTCCAAGCAGTCAGCTGCAGAGAAATTAGATTCGGATGATGGAAGGGGCCCTGAATGAGAAGGTCCTGCTTCAATGGAAGCTTCCACGGCGTCAGAGAGGACATGTCCACCAGATCAGCATACCAAGTCCTGCGAGGCCACTCAGGAGCGATGAGAATCACCAAAGCTTTCTCCTGTCGAGCAATCGCCCGGGGAAGGAGAGCAAACGGTGGAAACACATAAGCTAGGTTGAACGACCAAGGCACTGCCAAGGCATCTATCAGTTCGGCCTGAGGATCCCTGGACCTGGATCCGTATCTCGGGAGCTTGGCATTCTGACGAGATGCCATAAGATCCAGCTCCGGTCTGCCCCATCTGAGAATCAAGGTGGCAAAGACCTCCGGATGGAGTTCCCATTCCCCCGGATGAAACGTCTGTCTGCTCAAAAAATTTGCTTCCACTCCTGGGATGTAGATTGCTGACAGATAACAAGAGTGAGCCTCCGCCCACCGAATTATCTTGGATACTTCTGTCATCACTAAGGAACTCCTTGTTCCTCCCTGATGATTGATGTAATCCACAGTCGTGATGTTATCCGACTGAAATCGGATGAATTTGGCCGAAGCCAACTGAGACCAAGCCCGAAGCGCACTGAATATTGCTCTCAACTCCAGAATATTGATGGGAAGTAGAGACTCCGACCGAGTCCACACACCCTGAGCCTTCAGGGAATTCCAGACTGCACCCCATCCTTGTAGGCTGGCGTCTGTTGTCACTATCACCCATGAGGGTCTGCGGAAGCACGTCCCTTGGGACATATGATCCGGCGACAACCACCAAAGAAGAGAGTCCCTCGTCTCCTGATCCAGATCTATCTGAGGAGACAAATTGCAGTTGTACACTTCGTCAGGGTAGAGATAGCGCCTTCCACCTTAGGGACCGTCTGCCAAGAGTCCCGAACGGTGTCAGCTATAGGGTACATTTTCTTAAAAATAGGGGAAGGAGAGAACGGGATACCCGGTCTTTCCCATTCCCTTGCAATAATTTCCGAAATTCTCTTAGGAACCAGAAAAACATCGGAATAAGAAGGGACCTCTAAGTATTTGTCCATGTTACTCAATTTCTCTGGTGGGACCACAATAGAGTCACAGTCGTCCAGAGTCACCAAAACCTCTCTCAGCAAAAGACGGAGATGTTCAAGCTTAAATCTGAAGGACATGACGTCCGAATCTGTCAAGGGCAATGCACTTCCTGAGTCAGACAGTTCCCCCTCAGACAGGGCAACCTTACCCCCCAATACAGAGCCCTGGGAGGGTACATCGGAGATAGCCATCAAAGCATCAGGAGTCGCAGGGACCACATGGGTCTCTGTCCTACTGCATTTTCCTTGTAAAACTGGCAACTTAGATAAAACCTCTGTAAGAGTGGATGACATAACTGCAGCCATATCCTGCAGAGTAAATGAAGTGGACGCAGTTGAAGAACACGGCGTCGCCTGAGCAGGCGTTAAAGGTTGTAACGCTTGGGGAGAAATTTGTGGCATACCCTGAGTCTCATCAGGCTGAGAAACATCCTTAGATACATTTGCATTAAAAAAATCTGTTCTTTAAACTGTAAAGCCCTCTCAGTACATGAGGGACAAAAAGGTATAGGGGGTTCCACATTGGCATCTAAACACAAACATGCACTTTCCTGAAGGTCAGCCATGATAAACAAACCAGCAATAGCAATATTGGTCGTTTTAATGTGATTAAAAACAAATACCTTTAGAAAATTTGTGGAAAAGCGATGTACTGTGCCTTTAAAAATTAAAGCCGTATAGTTTTTTACTGCTCCGCAATAAACATGTAACAACAGGGAAGCATCCTGTATTCTGTACAGTCAAATTATGGATAAAGCCTTATAGACTAATTTAAAAACTGGCACCTCGCCACAGCTCTGCTGCAGCACCTACCTGCCCCCATGAGTCCCTGAATAGATCTTCGTGAATGGCGCTCCTAAGACCGCTTGAGAGATTGCTAACACAAGCTGTCTTAGGCTCTGAGAACCTTTCTCTCAACAGTCAGGGTCCGGATAGCAAGTGTGCGTCTCAGGGAGCAAAACGCTAAGCCCCGCCAATTGTGGGCGGAATTAAGTCCCCGGCCTCCTGATTAATATTTTAGTAAGAACCGCATGGGAATAAAAATGTCGGAACCAATTTGGCCGAAGCCATGCAATCAACAAGATAAGAGTGCCATGTGCCCCCCACAAACACACCTCCTGTCCAACCAGCAAATCATTAAAAGTTAATGTCAGGACACTTAGCTGCCACAATCTCCCAGCGTCAAGCCCCTGAACACATCCACCTGATTAAACCTTTATTAGGGTCCTGATAGCACCTGCTGACCTTCACCTAATAAAGAGGGGATACCCATGCCCACAATCTTTGTGCAAATTGATTACCCCTACCCGGGATAGGGAATAAGTGCCAGTCTGTTCTGAGATACTACAGTCTCCCCAGAAGTAAATGACTGTACATACCTTAATACTGAACGCAGTATGAGGCTGTCCCGCACAATGAAGATGTTCTTTTCCTCACCTCCAGCAGATCTGTGTGGACAAACAGGGTCTTAGATAATATCTGCTAAGACCATCAGCAGGGCAGCAAACAATATGGTAGTCGCTTGAAAGAAAGCCTCCCCAGTCCATTGCTTAAAGCCTGTAGCTCTAGCCCTGAGAAAAATAGCACACACTGGTACCATTTAAAAATAATAAACTCTTGATTGAAGAATCTAAACTAACACCTCACTTTACCTCTTCCTATCACTAACACAGGCAAAGAGAATGACTGGGGTGGGAGGGAAGGGAGGAGCTATATATACAGTTCTGCTGTGGTGCTCTTTGCCTCCTCCTGCTGACCAGGAGGCGATATCCCATAAGTAAGGATGAAATCCGTGGACTCGTCATATCTTGTAAAAGAAATGATTCTATTCAAAACTGAAATGCAGCCATGTGTATTATAATTTTGGCTAGAATCTCCCTTTAAATGTTACCCATTTGCTAAATCACTTGAAAGTGATACAGCATATCTGCAAAAAGCTGGCTAGAAAATATATTATGAACATCTCTACGTAAAAAGGTAATAAATTACCTCATATTTTTATTAGCTCACTAGAGTACGTGCTTTGAGAGCTAGTTATCCTTCAAGAACTGTTTTTTATGTCATCTACATGAAAGAAAACATAATTTATGGTTACCTGATAAATATATTTCTCTTGTAGTGTATCCAGTCCACGGATCATCCATTACTTGTGGGATATTCTCCTTCCCAACGGGAAGTTGCAAGAGGATCACCCACAGCAGAGCTGTTATATAGCTCCTCCCCTAACTGCCATATCCAGTCATTCGACCGAAACTAGCCGAGAAAGGAGAAACCATAGGGTGCAGTGGTGACTGTAGTTTAATTAAAATTTAGACCTGCCTTAAAAGGACAGGGCGTTCCGTGGACTGGATACACTACAAGAGAAATAAATTTATCAGGTAAGCATAAATTATGTTTTCTCTTGTTAAGTGTATCCAGTCCACGGATCATCCATTACTTGTGGGATACCAATACCAAAGCTAAAGTACACGGATGATGGGAGGGACAAGGCAGGTACTTAAACGGAAGGGACCACTGCCTGTAGAAACTTTCTCCCAAAAATAGCCTCCGAAGAAGCAAAAGTATCAAATTTGTAAAATTTTAAAAAGGTATGAAGCGAAGACCAAGTCGCCGCTTTGCAAATCTGTTCAACAGAAGCCTCATTTTTAAAGGCCCAGGTGGAAGCCACAGCTCTAGTAGAATGAGCTGTAATTCTTTCAGGGGGCTGCTTTCCAGCAGTCTCGTAGGCTAAGCGTATTATGCTCCGAAGCCAAAAAGAAAGAGAGGATGCCGAAGCCTTTTGACCTCTCCTCTGTCCAGAGTAAATGACAAACAGGGAAGATGTTTGACGAAACTCCTTAGTCGCTTGTAAGTAAAACTTTAAAGCACGGACTACGTCTAGATTATGTAACAGACGTTCCTTCTTTGAAGAAGGATTAGGACACAATGATGGAACAACAATCTCTTGATTGATATTCTTGTTAGAAACTACCTTAGGTAAAAACCCAGGTTTTGTACGCAGAACTACTTTATCTGTATGGAAAATCAGATAAGGAGAATCACATTGTAAGGCCGATAACTCAGAGACTCTACGAGCCGAGGAAATAGCCATCAAAAACAGAACTTTCCAAGATAAAAGTTTGATATCAATGGAATGAAGGGGTTCAAACGGAACTCCTTAAAGAACTTTAAGAACCAAGTTTAAGCTCCATGGGGGAGCAACAGGTTTAAACACAGGCTTATTTCTAACCAAAGCCTGACAAAATGCCTGAACGTCTGGAACCTCTGCCAGACGCTTGTGCAAAAGAATAGACAGAGCAGAAATCTGTCCCTTTAAAGAACTAGCTGATAGACCTTTTTCCAAACCCTCTTGGAGAAAAGACAATATCCTAGGAATCCTAACCTTACCCCATGAGTAATTATTGGATTCACACCAATAAAGATATTCGAGCAATATCTTATGGTAGATTTTCCTGGTGACAGGCTTTCGTGCCTGTATTAAGGTATCAATGACTGACTCGGAGAAGCCACGCTTTGATAAAATCAAGCGTTCAATCTCCAGGCAGTCAGCCTCAGAGAAATTAGATTTGAATGATTGAAAGGACCTTGTATTAGAAGGTCCTGTCTCAAAGGCAGAGCCCAAGGTGGAAAGGATGACATGTCCACTAGGTCTGCATACCAGGTCCTGCGTGGCCACGCAGGCGCTATCAAGATCACTGATGCTCTCTCCTGTTTGATTCTGGCAATCAGTCGAGGGAGCAGAGGAAACTGTGGAAACACATAAGCCAGGTTGAAGAACCAAGGCGCTGCTAGAGCATCTATCCGCGTCGCTTCTGGGTCCCTGGACCTGGATCCATAACAAGGAAGCTTAGCGTTCTGGCGAGACGCCATAACAAGGAAGCTTGGCGTTCTGGCGAGACGCCATGAGATCCAGTTCTGGTTTGCCCCAACGATGAACCAATTGAGCAAACACCTCCGGATGGAGTTCCCACTCCCCTGGATGAAAAATCTGACGACTTAGAAAATCCGCCTCCCAGTTCTCTACACCTGGGATATGGATCGCTGATAAGTGGCAGGAGTGAGTCTACGCCCAGCGAATTAGCTTGGATACTTCTAACATCGCTAGGGAGCTTCTGGTCCCCCCTTGATGATTGATGTAAGCCACAGTCGTGATGTTGTCCGACTGAAATCTGATGAACCTCAGTGTTGCTAACTGAGGCCAAGCTAGAAGAGCATTGAATATTGCTCTTAACTCCAGAATATTTATTGGGAGGAGTTTCTCCTCCTGAGTCCACGATCCCTGAGCCTTCAGGGAATTCCAGACTGCACCCCAACCTAGAAGGCTGGCATCTGTTGTTACAATTGTCCAATCTGGCCTGTGAAAGGTCATACCCTTGGACAGATGGACCCAAGATAGCCACCAGAGAAGAGAATCTCTGGTCTCTTGATCCAGATTTAGTAGAGGGGATAAATCTGTGTAATCCCCATTCCACTGACTTAGCATGCATAATTGCAGCGGTCTGAGATGTAGGCGCGCAAATGGCACTATGTCCATCGCCGCTACCATTAAGCCGATCACTTCCATGCACTGAGCCACTAACAGGGCGCAGAATGGAATGAAGAACACGGCAGGAATTTAGAAGCTTTGATAACCTGGACTCCGTCAGGTAAATTTTCATTTCTACAGAATCTATCAGAGTTCCTAGGAAGGACACTCTTGTGAGGGGTGATAGAGAACTCTTTTCCTCATTCACTTTCCACCCATGCGACCTCAGAAATGCCAATACTATGTGCGTATGAGATTTGGCAATTTGGAAATTTGACGCCTGTATCAGGATGTCGTCTAGATAAGGGGCCACTGATATGCCCCGTGGTCTTAGGACCGCCAGAAGGGACCCCAGAACCTTTGTAAAAATTCTTGGGGCTGTAGCTAACCGAAGGGAAGAGCCACAAACTGGTAATGCCTGTCTAGAAAGGCAAACCTTAGGAACCGATGATGGTCTTTGTGAATCGGTATGTGAAGGTAAGCATCCTTCAAATCCACTGTGGTCATGAACTGACCCTCCTGGATCATAGGTAGGATGGTCCGAATAGTTTCCATTTTGAATGATGGAACTCTGAGGAACTTGTTTAAGATCTTTAGATCCAAAATTGGTCTGAAGGTTCCCTCTTTTTTGGGAACCACAAACAGATTTGAATAAAATCCCTGCCCCTGTTCCGTCTGTGGAACTGGATGGATCACTCCCATTACTAGGAGGTCTTGCACACAGCGTAAGAATGCCTCTTTCTCTATCTGGTTTACAGATAATCTCGAAAGGTGAAATCTCCCTTGTGGGGGGGAAGCTTTGAAGTCCAGAAGATATCCCTGAGATATGATCTCCAACACCCAGGGATCCTGAACATCTCTTGCCCACGCCTGGGCGAAGAGAGAAAGTCTGCCCCCTACTAGATCCGTTACCGGATAGGGGGCCGTTCCTTCATGCTGTTTTAGAGGCAGCAGCAGGCTTTCTGGCCTGCTTGCCTTTGTTCCAAGCCTGGTTAGATTTCCAGGCCGGCTTGGATTGAGCAAAAGTTCCCTCTTGTTTTGAAGCAGAGGAAGTTGATGCTGCACTTGCCTTGAAGTTTCAAAAGGCACGAAAATTAGACTGTTTGGCCCTTGATTTGGCCCTGTCCTGAGGAAGGGTGTGACCCTTTCCTCCAGTAATGTCAGCAATAATTTCCTTCAAACCAGGCCCGAATAGGGTCTGCCCCTTGAAAGGAATGTTAAGTAATTTAGACTTTGAAGTCACGTCAGCTGACCAGGATTTAAGCCATAGCGCCCTACGCGCCTGGATGGCGAATCCAGAATTCTTAGCCGTTAGTTTAGTCAAATGAACAATGGCATCAGAAACAAAAGAATTAGCTAGCTTAAGTGTTCTAAGCTTGTCAAGTATTTCAGTCAATGGAGTAGCTGTCTGAAAGGCCTCTTCCAGAGACTCAAACCAGAACGCCGCAGCAGCAGTGACAGGCGCAATGCATGCAAGGGGCTGCAGGATAAAACCTTGTTGAATAAACATTTTCTTAAAGTAACCTTCTAATTTTTTATCCATTGGATATGAAAAAGCACAACTGTCCTCGACAGGGATAGTGGTACGCTTTGCTAAAGTAGAAACTGCTCCCTCCACCTTAGGGACCGTCTGCCATAGGTCCCGTGTGGTGGCGTCTATTGGAAACATTTTTCTAAAAATGGGAGGGGGGGGGAAATGGCACACCGGGTCTGTCCCACTGCTTATTAATAATTTCTGTAAACCTTTTAGGTATAGGAAAAACGTCAGTACACACCGGCACTGCATAGTATTTATCCAGTCTACACAATTTCTCTGGCACTGCAATTGTGTCACAGTCATTCAGAGCAGCTAACACCTCCCCAAGCAACACCCGGAGGTTCTCAAGCTTAAATTTAAAAGTAGACATATCTGAATCAGGTTTCCCCGAGTCAGAGACGTCACCCACAGACTGAAGCTCTCCTTCCACAGCTTCTGCATATTGTGACGCAGTATCAGACATGGGCCTTAAAACATCCGTGCGCTCTGTATTACGCCTAACCCCAGAGCTATCGCGCTTGCCTCTATATTCAGGCAGTCTGGCTAATACCGCTGACAGGGTATTGTCCATGATCGCCGCCATGTCTTGTAAAGTAATCGCTATGGGCGTCTTTGATGTACTTGGCGCCATTCTAGCGTGAGTCCCTTGAGCGGGAGTCAAAGGATCTGACACGTGGGGGGAGTTAGTCGGCATAACTTCCCCCTCGTCAGAATCTTCTGGTGATATTTCTTTTAAAGATGAAGGCTGATCTTTATTATTTAAAGTGAAATCAATACATTTAGTACACATTCTCCTATGGGGTTCCACCATGGCTTTTAAACATAATGCACAAAGAGGTTCCTCTATGTCAGACATGTTTATACAGACTAGCAATGAGACTAGCAAGCTTGGAAAACACTTTAAATCAAGTTAACAAGCAAATATAAAAAACGTTACTGTGCCTTTAAGAGAAACAAATTTTGTCAAAATTTGAAATAACAGTGAAAAAAGGCAGTTAAATTAACAAAGTTTTTACAGTGTATGTAACAAGTTAGCAGAGTATTGCACCCACCTGCAAATGGATGATTAACCGCTTAATGCAAAAACGGATTGACAAATGAAAAACAACGTTTTTTTGATAGTCACAATAAACTGCCACAGCTCAACTGTGGCTTTACCTTCCTCAATAAACAACTTTTAAAGCCTTTTGAGCCCTTCAGAGATGTCCTATACCATGCAGGGAACTGCTGAGGGAAGCTGGATGTCTCTGTCTGTAATTTTAAGTGCGCAACAAAGCGCTAAAATAGGCCCCTCCCACTCTTACTACTACAGTGGAAAGCCTCAGGAAACTGTTTCTAGGCAAAAATAAAGCCAGGGTTGAGGGTCAACCTATGAAATTTACAAACCATTATTGAAGTGAGGTTAAACATATAATATCGTTACAGTGTAATAAAACTTTTTTGTACCAATTGCAACGTTAAACATTGTATATGATCTTACTTGCAAGATATTTGCCTTATAACGATGAACAGTGTATATGCTCTTACTAGCAAGTGATTCGCCTGTTAAACAATACCTCTAGCATCACCTTAGCAGATACTTCAGTATTTAAACCACACGCTGGGTTAACGAACACCGGTCGCATCACAGTTAACCCCTCATACGTCAAGTATATGAGAATCTCCATTCCAGCACACTGGAACTTTTCTAGTGCCGTAAAACAAAGTAACTTTAGATGAATAGGTTTCCCCTTGTGATTATAAGGGATGCACCGATATCTGTTCATTTACATAAGTTATTCCGGTACTGAAGTCTAAGTATCACTTCACAAGTGTGTTGATTTAAATGGAACAAATCTCTAAGCGATCAGATAACTGGTTGAATAAAGTTTAATATTACTCCAATAATATCAACTATTATATATGCAAGTATAATACAGTAACCAAATTCAGTTTCTAGTATTGTGCAATAATTCATCTAGTAGGTATACCACTCCTTTACTTAGTATTTATCCCGCATTACTCTAGCACTAATTCATTAAACCAATGTTATGCTCTACCTCAATATGATTTATGTTCAAGTGCTTTTATGCTGCAAGAAGCGGATTTTGACTATATTAGCCTTGATCCATACACCATAATTATTAACATGGAATACATTGGGTCCATATTAATGCCTTAGTGCATCATTTGGCATAGTACTCACGAGGGCTTAGTGGTCATAGAGTCGTTCTATACCTTTAATTTATTAACTGTTCTTTTTTTTTTTTTTTTTTTTTATTTATTTGTAACCAACACATTTGTAAGACAATATTATGAGAAGCGAGACATACAGAAAAAAACAACAAAGAAGACCAATAACATCATCAAAGAAGAAGCGCCAATACATAAATTAAGGTCGCTCTTCTACAGGGTTCCAAATTTACATTTAGTCATGTAAATGATAAATTCACACTTGAATCCTGAATTTCTATATTTCTCATAGTAACTTGTTCCCACACCATATGTTGGTAGTTTTTGTCGTTTTAATTTCTCAGAAGAACGAGATAAGAAAAAGGAAAAAAAGAAAGAAAGAAAGAGAGAGAGGAAAAAAAAAAAAAAAAATGACAAAATTTGACTTTCCCTCGAGTTGCTTCCCCCCATCACTCAGGCCACTAATAAACTTCCGGTGAAATAGCATTAATTCGGCTGTAGATCTGGAAAATCATTACTCAATAGGGCCAATTCTAAAGATTCTGTACCTCTAAAGGGTGAAATAAGTATCAGTTGGATTTCTTTAGGCATACTGTTAATTACATTCTTCCATTTGGTTAGAAAGTGTTTAACTTGTGCCTCCGAATTTATCGAGGTATCCATTTGTTCCATTATGAGTTGGTTTTTAAGTTTTTGAATAAATTCTGAGAGAGTAGGAGCTTTAAACGATTTCCAATATTTAAGGATCAACAGCCTAGCTGTCATTATTACCGTATTTAAATATGTTAAGTATTTATTCAATCCTTCTTTGTGGAAATCTATAAAGAAAAAAATATGATCTTCATTTAATTGTACGTGTGCTTTATTAATTTTATTTGTCCAAAAATTAATCTTATTCCAAAATTTCCTGACCTTGGGGCATCCCCAAAAGTAATGAATTATATCCGCTTTAGCTTGTCTACATTTAGGACAAAGAGAACCTAAGTTACCCCACGATGCTTTCATATGCGCTGTGATATAAATGTGGTTGATGATTTTCGTATGTGATTCTCTCCATGCAGCAGCAAGTGTTGATGCATCTGCACGCCTATAGCTTTTATGTATGGTATCAACTGAAACTTTCCACCAGACTGCTAATTTATTAACATTATCCAAGCCTCTCTGATTCAAGGCTAGTTTGTATAATGTAGTTATGTTATATTTCCCTGCTTTAAAAAGTATAAATGCGGGCTCTACTATTTCGGAAATTGTGACCTCTCGTGTGTCCTGTAACAGGACCTGTAAGAAGTTCCGTATCTGAAAAAAGGAAAAGAAATCCTTATTAGAGATTCCATATTCTACGATTAACTCTTGCATTGATCGGCAAACTCCAGTAGCGGGATCCCTTAACTGTTCTATATATCTTAAACCCTTTTTTGCCCAATCATTGAAGATTTTCGAGTTTAAAGCTGGTGTGAAGTTTGGGTTACCTGTTATAGTCAGAAGTTTAGAATAACGATGAGAACAATTTAACTTTTTAGATAATTTATACCAGGCCTGAATTACATTATAGATAACTGGCATCTTCTTAATTTTCCTTGGACATTTATCAGGGATACAATGAAGCAAGGCCTTCAAGGAATATGGCTGAACAGACGCTTCTTCTGTGGCTAAATCTGTGTAATAATCTGGCCCTGTTAGCCAGTCCAGAGCTATTTTAGAAATACACACTAGATTATAACACTCTATATCTGGCAATGCTAATCCCCCGTCATGTCTGGGTAATACTAGTTTATTATATGCAATGGCCTTTCTTTTCCCGTCCCATATGAATTGTGTGATTAGGTGCTTGATTATTTTTATGTCTGCTTGTTTTATTATAATTGGGAGATTTTGCATCAGATGTAAAATTTTGGGGAACGTCACCATTTTAAACAAATTAATTTTGCCAGATAACGTAAGGTAGAATTTGGCCCAATTTCCTAGATCACGTTTAATTTTAGTAATAATTGGCTTATAATTTAATTCATACCATTCCTTACTATCCAGTGACAACGTTATCCCCAGATAAACAAAAGTGGAATTTGCTTCCTTAAAGTAATATGCCTGCGCCGAGTCTTTGAGTTTTTTGAGCCAGAAGATCTCTGATTTTAGCATATTAACTTTATACCCAGAGAAACTGCTAAATTCTTGGAGAATCTGTGTTAATATTGGTATATTACTCGCTGTATTGGCTGTCAAAACTAAAAGGTCGTCGGCGTACAGTAAAGTGGTAATTCTCCTCTTCCCTATTTTGATCCCCTCTATTTCTTTTCTTATATATATTACTAAAGGTTCAAGCGCTAAGTTAAAAAGGTAGGGGGAGAGTGGACAGCCCTGTCTCGAGCCTTTAAGAAGTGGGAAATTCGAGGTATGAGAATTATTAATCAAAATAGAGGTGTTAGCGGATTTATAGATTAATTTGACAAAGTTTAGAAAGGTACCCTCGACTCCATACCTGGGAAGAGTGGAAAATAGATGATCCCAGGAAATGGAGTCGAAGGCCTTCTCGGCATCAATTGATATTATTGCAGCATCAGGTGGTTCTAATGGACCGTTCTTTTCTGAGAAAAATTTATTTAATATCAATTGAAGCCTCCTCAGATTACGTGTTGCATTCCGCCCAGGCATAAAACCAACCTGATCTTTATGTATGAGGGGGCCTATTAATAGCTTAAGTCTTTCAGCAAGTATGCTCATTAATATTTTGTTATCACTGTTTAAAAGAGAGATGGGCCTATATGAGCTGATCAGTTCCGGGTCTTTATTTTTTTTTAGAATTAGAACTATTTGCGAGGCTGAGAAATATCTAGAGGGGGGTTTTGCATCGGAGTAGTAACTGTTAAAAAGTAGTACTAGTGTCTGTACTATATCTTCTGACAGAATTTTATAGAGCTCTATGGGAATCTGGTCGGGGCCTGCTGCTTTATTTGTTGCTGTTTTTTTTATTGCCTTAATTACTTCATTATGGGTAATAGGGGCGTTTAGCGCCTCTTGTTGATCTATATTTAGTTTTGGAGTTTGAATATTTTGCCAGAATTTATATTTTGCAGCCTGATCTGTTTTGTCTTTTGCATAGAGCTCTTGAAAGTATTCTGAAACATAATTAGTAATTTCATTAGGTTTAGTAATTCTACCTGAAGGAGTAATAAGAGCCTCAATCATGACTTTCTTATTTTTGACTTTAGTAAGGCCTGCTAAGAGTTTCCCAGCTTTCCCCCCATGTCTATAAAAGAATGATCTAGCTCTAAGGGTGTCTAATGCAGCCCTTTGTGTAAGGAAGGTTTCTCTTTCCTTTTTACGGTGTTGGTAGATCTGCCAAAATTTTTGTGAGGGATCACTAACATATGAGTTATAGGCGTTGCGCAATTGGTTCGCTAAATGTATATCATTCTTTGTCATGATCTTTTTTTGAATTACTAGGTAGGCCTTAATTTCCCCCCTGATTACGGCTTTAAAAGATTCCCACAAGGTTTCTGCCTGAATAGACGGGGAAAAATGTATTTCAAAAAATTCCTGCCATTTTAATCTCAACCATGCTTTAAACTTAACATTCTCCGACAAATATCTAGGGAAGAATAGCCTGTTAATAGTGCCTTCTGGTGTATTCCTTAATGTGATCTTTAAAGTGAGGATCGCATGATCTGAAATAACCACCTCTTTTATGTCTGCTAACATGTCTAGCCCCAGCATATTTTCAGCTACAAGAAAATAGTCTATCCTTGACATTGTTTGATATGAGTGTGACTCGCATGTGAAATGCCTTATGTCAGGGTTCTGTATCCTCCATATATCTTTCATATGAAGGAAATTCATAAAATTTTTAAATATTTTTGATTCTTGTTTACTGTTTCTATTTAGGGCTGGTTTAAGTCTATCTAGCGTCGGGAATATAGTTAAATTAAAATCGCCAGCTATAACAAGTTTCTTTGCGTATAAATTAAAGAGAAGGGTCTGTAATTTGTCCCAGAATGCTCGGTCTATTTTATTGGGGGCATAAAGATTACATAGGTTGAAGACTATACCGTTGATTAAGATTTGTAGGATCATATATCTATCCTCTGGGTCCAATACTAGATCTATTATCTTATATTGGAGATTTTTATTAATAAGGAATGCAACCCCCTTCTTCCTATTCTGACATGAAGTCCCTTTGACCTCCCCTACCCATCCCATCTTAAGTTTCAAAAGTTCAGCTTCCCTCAGGTGAGTCTCCTGTAGGAAGACTATATCTGGCTTATAGCGTTTAAGTTGTGATAAGATTTTTTTTCGTTTTTGCGGTGACGTAATGCCACCAACGTTCCACGAAGCTAAATTAAGATGGGGTCTTATTTGAACCTATGTCGTGGGGGTATGTCCAGTAGCGTGTTGTGAGGGGGAAAGCACGCGAGGGTAAGAGAAAACGGAAAGCAGAGGAAAGAAAAAAAAAAAAAAAAAAAAAAAGGGAAAAGAAAAGAAAACCCTCGGCTGGGTTAACATTGCCACCTATCAGCATCATAATTATAATTATAAATAACATAAATCAATATACAATATGTTTTCTATCTTTACAGGGTAATACCTTTTTTATGTGCAAATTCTCTGACCTCCCTGGGGTCGCTCATAGTCATGGGTTCGCTTTCCGAAAATATTCTTATTTTGGCTGGGTATACAACAGTAGCCTTAATGCCACTAGCAATGAGTTTGGAACAGAGGGGTGTCATCTCTTTACGCTGAATCATTGTTTCAGACGAAAAGTCTTGAAAAATAAGTATTGACTTATCTTGGATTGAAAAGGGGATTCTTTTTTTATAGAGCTGCATGACTTTGAGCTTGTCCTGAAAGTTCAGGAATCTTGCAATTATTGGTCTGCTCTTCTATGAGCCATCAGATAGATTTTTTAATGGCCCTATACGGTGTGCCCTTTCAACTGCCAGCGGGAGGATGTTAAGGTCTATACCCAGTGCCAGTGGTAATGTCCTTGATACAAACTGAATGAGATCAGTGAAATCTGCGGTCTCAGGTAGACCAATTATTCTGATATTGTTACGTCTATTCCGGTCTTCGAGCTCATTCAGTTTGCACTGGACATTAGCCAGTTGTGTTGCTTGTTCTCGTATAGTAGTTGCTTGCTGTGCATTTGTATCTTCTAGATCTGAAGTGCGCTGTTCTAAGTCGTCTAACCTATTTGTGAAAAGCTTTACCTCAGTAGTAAGGTTTGCAATCTCGGCTTTGAGATAGTCAAATTGGGGGATCATAAGATCTGAAATTTGCTTGACTATGTCTTGAGGCTCCCTAACTATGTCTGCCATGTTACTTGGTGGTGTTACATTTACTAAATTGTCTGTACTAGTCCTGGACTTTTTATCTCTTGTTTTGGGTGGCATAACTAGAGTGTTTAATTTGTGATTAGTAATAAATTTATCCATATAGTGATAGTGTAGGTGTAACACAAAAAAAAAAAAAGAAAAGAAGTGATGTGTTGCAAAAAAAAAAAAACAAAAAAAAAAAACAGTGATAGTATATTATAGATGCTGTGGATGTGGAGGTAGATCTAATGGGTGTTATTTATTAGTGGTGAAAAAGTGAGGGGATAATTCAATCAATTTTGTTTAATGGGGGGTGTATAAGGACCTTTCAGCTCCTGTAACCAGGTCTATAATAGGTGAGTAGTATATTTATCCAGGTAAGTAGGGTTCTTTTAAATCCAAAATGACAAGTAATAGTAGGGAGGTAGAAAAACAAAAACAATCTCAGAGTAACAAGGTAATCAAGGTTGGACCATAGGAGCTTAAAAAAAATAGCAACAGACCAGCAAGTACATTTTATACCTTAGGTAATCTTATTAAGACTGTCTCCCTTGCTAGGTTGTAGCCATGTGTTAGGGCCTGCGTTAGTTGCAGGCTCAAAAATAAGTGAAAAAAATGAAAAATTGAGCTAAAATTAAAGAAAAAATTACAAAAAAAAAAAAAAAAAAAAAAAAAAAAAAAGCCAGCTACAATCTGCAGCTAACAACAATCGAGATGCAATGGTATAACAAAAAAAACAACCTGCAAGAAAAAAAAAAAAAAAAAAAAGAAAAGAAGAAAAGCAAACTCAACAAGAAAAATAGAAGAAAAAGGCAAAAAAAAAATGAGCAAAAAAAGTCTTAAGTCAGGCCCGTGAGGAGGGGGCTTAGTGTCCAGCAAGCAAGAGTTCAGCTAATTATACATGAGCTTATGTCAAGCAGAAGGGTAGAAATTTTAGTAGCAACATTCACATATGCGGTAGCAAGTTGTCCAAAGTCACAAGCCTGCCAGTATTTTAATTTAAGCCTTAATAGTGCAGAGTGGAGTGCAAAAAGCATAAAGGAAGTAGGCAGAGTGTCCAGCGTTATTAATTTAGCAAGCTTGGGTGGTTTGTGAAGTTTAAAATTATATATCCTTAGTCAAATGTCAGAAACATGTTGAAGCAAGCAGGGTCATATAATTTTAGTCTTTGACAACCTTACCAGTACGTTGACAGCATCACTTTGTGTGCCTTCTACGATAGCAGGCTAACTGTAATCCAGCTGAGTGCAGGCAACTCCGATTACAATCAGTATTCAGGATCCGGCCCGGACAATAGACACTGAAGATATAGCTGCTTTTAGGTGAATCAATTTGGTCCGGGCAGAGAAGGCTTGGTCCGTTGGGGCTACTCTTAGGTACTTTCAGGGTATCTGTAAGCAGACCTTATGAGCGGTGACCTATATAGGCCCCGGTGTAGAAATTTCCGAGAGCGGGCCTCTCATACAGGACCAGGCCGTATGTGCTGTGCGTATTTCCGCTCACCGGACAGCATAGGTTGGTTGTGGGTATAGTCGAACTAGTTGCCAGGCGTGACTCTCTTACCGGTCCCACTCCAGACAGGAACACCGGTCAGAGCCTTTTTCCCGGTCCAGCAGCGCGTTCGCCCTGGAGAAATTGCCGGCGTGTAGTGGAATCCTCTTGTATCATGTGTTGGTCCGGCGTCCAGCGGTAATCTTTGCTCACACCCAGTCGGGTCAGGAGTTGGGTAATGTTGCCCAGACAGGCCCGGGTGAAAGGCCTCTTAGTCACCAAGAACGTGAACCGGGGATATGGTGCAGCCCCTGAATATCCGGGGGGCTGGTAACAGGCTGCACTAAGTGTGCTGAAATCCGGCAGCCGGGGTGTCTGGTGTGCGGCTGCCTAGGAAATTGCCTGTGTAATTACAGGGAGAGCGGCTCTGTCCCACCTGAGCTGCAGCACTGGATCGCCGTGCTTCCTCCCCTTCCGGTCTCTCCTCTATGTATGATATTAGTCAATTTATTAACTGTTCACCTGTGAGACAGTACTAGATAGTCTTTGTTACTGTGAATTATTGGAGTTCTTTGCTTTGTATGGTTTCTTTCTACCAGTAGCTAACAGCCATCAATGTGTGATTAATTAAAACCACAGTTTTTGTGGCAACTCTATTACTTACGCACATTTACCCCAGTCCTTTACCATTTAAGAGTCTACATCAGGTAGTAGTTTACATATCTCAGGGTGTATACAGAACTGTTTTGGCAATTATATATAAGCCAAACAATATACATTAATTAGCTTATGAGTTCATAACCACTACCCGTACTATGCTGTACTTATAGCGCATATTATTAGAAGGGCACGCTTAGTCCAATCCCTCTAGTCGTAGTTTTATTGTGTGTGTGTGAGAATTTTTTAAACAATATAATAAAAGTTAATTTTTAATTTAGTTCTCCTTCCTCTATCTTGCCCACCAAGACCACAGTATTGACAATAGATTTCTGTGACTTGTAATATCACCTAAGGGTGATTTATATATATTTTTTCAGACTTTTGAGTGCTAAAAGTGTATACTTGTTGTGCTGAGTTCTCGTCTCCCCACAAAATTTTTTCAAAAATCAAGCCAGCCATGTGGAAAACACTAAGCCCCAATAAGTTTTATCACCAAAGCATATATAAAAACGATTAAACATGCCAGCAAACGTTTTATATTGCATAATTATAAGAGTCTATAGCTCTCACAGTAAGCCTGTTACTAGTCGTTATTAAATCACTGTATTTAGGCTTAACTTACATTAATCCGGTATCAGCAGCATTTTCTAGCAATTCCATCCCTAGAAAAACTTAAAACTGCACATACCTTATTGCAGGGTACCCTGCACGCTATTCTCCCTCTGAAGTTACCTCACCCCTCAGACATACGTGAGAACAGCAGTGGATCTTAGTTACTTCTGCTAAGATCATAGAAAATGCAGGCAGATTCTTCTTCTAAATGCTGCCTGAGAGAAAATAGTACAACTCCGGTACTATTTAAAAACAATAAACTCTTGATTGAAGAAAAAACTTACTATATTACACCACTTTGCTCTTACTACCTCCTTCTATGTTGAGGGTTGCAAGAGAATGACTGGATATGGAAGTTAGGAGAGGAGCTATATAACAGCTCTGCTGTGGGTCATCCTTTTGCAACTTCCTGTTGGGAAGGAGAATATCCCACAAGTAATGGATGATCCGTGGACTGGATACACTTAACAAGAGAAAGTAGCAAAATATAAGGTTTGTGCCTACACATGCCAGATGCCCACTTCAAAGGCAAGCATCCTGATTGGATGCCTAAAGTCTATTTACAATGAATGGGATGTGGCTACTGAGGTAAAAACAAATCCTTTTTAAGCATGTTTACCTGGTTTTGTACAATACTTTTTTGCTCTTTTTTAATTTATTTAGATAATCAATTATATTTTGGCATTTCATTGTACATAATTTCTCAATAATAGTGAAGAAGAGAGAGAGTGAGGTTAGAGAAAGGAGATTGGGAGAGGCAAAGATGACAGACAGTGGGAAAAAGAGAAGGGAGAGAGTGGAGAAAAAAATGGGGGAGAGAGAGGACTGCAAGAAAAGACAGAGCTAAGTTGAGAGAATGGAGAGAGACCAGGCAGAATAAGAAGCAAAAGAGAGAAAAGGGAGATAATATGAGAAGAGGGAGAAAGAGAGGGAGAAGAGAGAAAAGGCCTGATGATAAAAAACTCACCAGCATGGAGAGAAACTTTGCTAGCTTTTTTTAGCTTTATCTTGTAATGCAGGTGTTTCTGCTTCACATCCAGAACTCTGCATAGTGAAATAAACAGCGTTCATGCAAACATTTGCTTTTCTAAAATCTTTTGAGCGATATTCAGTACTAACAAGATGTCTTAGATAATCTCAGCAGTCCAGAGAGTTTTAGATTATTTGGCCCAAAGAGAGGAAGGAAAAAGAGATGACGGAGAGGAGCAGTAAAAGTGGTTAGAGGAGGGGAAAAGAGAGGAGGGAGAGAAGAAAACAGAATTTATGTTTACCTGATAAATTACTTTCTCCAACGGTGTGTCCGGTCCACGGCGTCATCCTTACTTGTGGGATATTCTCTTCCCCAACAGGAAATGGCAAAGAGCCCAGCAAAGCTGGTCACATGATCCCTCCTAGGCTCCGCCTACCCCAGTCATTCGACCGACGTTAAGGAGGAATATTAGCATAGGAGAAACCATATGGTACCGTGGTGACTGTAGTTAAAGAAAATAAATTATCAGACCTGATTAAAAAAACCAGGGCGGGCCGTGGACCGGACACACCGTTGGAGAAAGTAATTTATCAGGTAAACATAAATTCTGTTTTCTCCAACATAGGTGTGTCCGGTCCACGGCGTCATCCTTACTTGTGGGAACCAATACCAAAGCTTTAGGACACGGATGAAGGGAGGGAGCAAATCAGGTCACCTAAATGGAAGGCACCACGGCTTGCAAAACCTTTCTCCCAAAAATAGCCTCAGAAGAAGCAAAAGTATCAAACTTGTAAAATTTGGTAAAAGTGTGCAGTGAAGACCAAGTCGCTGCCCTACATATCTGATCAACAGAAGCCTCGTTCTTGAAGGCCCATGTGGAAGCCACAGCCCTAGTGGAATGAGCTGTGATTCTTTCGGGAGGCTGCCGTCCGGCAGTCTCGTAAGCCAATCTGATGATGCTTTTAATCCAAAAAGAGAGAGAGGTAGAAGTTGCTTTTTGACCTCTCCTTTTACCGGAATAAACAACAAACAAGGAAGATGTTTGTCTAAAATCCTTTGTAGCATCTAAATAGAATTTTAGAGCGCGAACAACATCCAAATTGTGCAACAAACGTTCCTTCTTTGAAACTGGTTTCGGACACAGAGAAGGTACGATAATCTCCTGGTTAATGTTTTTGTTAGAAACAACTTTTGGAAGAAAACCAGGTTTAGTACGTAAAACCACCTTATCTGCATGGAACACCAGATAAGGAGGAGAACACTGCAGAGCAGATAATTCTGAAACTCTTCTAGCAGAAGAAATTGCAACTAAAAACAAAACTTTCCAAGATAATAACTTAATATCAACGGAATGTAAGGGTTCAAACGGAACCCCCTGAAGAACTGAAAGAACTAAATTGAGACTCCAAGGAGGAGTCAAAGGTTTGTAAACAGGCTTAATTCTAACCAGAGCCTGAACAAAGGCTTGAACATCTGGCACAGCTGCCAGCTTTTTGTGAAGTAACACAGACAAGGCAGAAATCTGTCCCTTCAGGGAACTTGCAGACAATCCTTTTTCCAATCCTTCTTGAAGGAAGGATAGAATCTTAGGAATCTTAACCTTATCCCAAGGGAATCCTTTAGATTCACACCAACAGATATATTTTTTCCAAATTTTGTGGTAAATCTTTCTAGTTACAGGCTTTCTGGCCTGAACCAGAGTATCGATAACAGAATCTGAGAACCCTCGCTTCGATAGGATCAAGCGTTCAATCTCCAAGCAGACAGCTGGAGTGAAACCAGGTTCGGATGTTCGAACGGACCCTGAACAAGAAGGTCTCGTCTCAAAGGTAGCTTCCAAGGTGGAGCCGATGACATATTCACCAGATCTGCATACCAAGTCCTGCGTGGCCACGCAGGAGCTATCAAGATCACCGACGCCCTCTCCTGATTGATCCTGGCTACCAGCCTGGGGATGAGAGGAAACGGCGGGAACACATAAGCTAGTTTGAAGGTCCAAGGTGCTACTAGTGCATCCACTAGAGCCGCCTTGGGATCCCTGGATCTGGACCCGTAGCAAGGAACTTTGAAGTTCTGACGAGAGGCCATCAGATCCATGTCTGGAATGCCCCACAGCTGAGTGACTTGGGCAAAGATTTCCGGATGGAGTTCCCACTCCCCCGGATGCAATGTCTGACGACTCAGAAAATCCGCTTCCCAATTTTCCACTCCTGGGATGTGGATAGCAGACAGGTGGCAGGAGTGAGACTCCGCCCATAGAATGATCTTGGTCACTTCTTCCATCGCCAGGGAACTCCTTGTTCCCCCCTGATGGTTGATGTACGCAACAGTTGTCATGTTGTCTGATTGAAACCGTATGAACTTGGCCCTCGCTAGCTGAGGCCAAGCCTTGAGAGCATTGAATATCGCTCTCAGTTCCAGAATATTTATCGGTAGAAGAGATTCTTCCCGAGACCAAAGACCCTGAGCTTTCAGGGATCCCCAGACCGCGCCCCAGCCCATCAGACTGGCGTCGGTCGTGACAATGACCCACTCTGGTCTGCGGAATGTCATCCCTCGTGACAGGTTGTCCAGGGACAGCCACCAACGGAGTGAGTCTCTGGTCTTCTGATTTACTTGTATCTTCGGAGACAAGTCTGTATAGTCCCCATTCCACTGACTGAGCATGCACAGTTGTAATGGTCTTAGATGAATGCGTGCAAAAGGAACTATGTCCATTGCCGCTACCATCAACCCGATCACTTCCATGCACTGAGCTATGGAAGGAAGAGGAACGGAATGAAGTATCCGACAAGAGTCTAGAAGCTTTGTTTTTCTGGCCTCTGTCAGAAATATCCTCATTTCTAAGGAGTCTATTATTGTTCCCAAGAAGGGAACCCTTGTTGACGGAGATAGAGAACTCTTTTCCACGTTCACTTTCCATCCGTGAGATCTGAGAAAGGCCAGGACTATGTCCGTGTGAGCCTTTGCTTGAGTAAGGGACGACGCTTGAATTAGAATGTCGTCCAAGTAAGGTACTACAGCAATGCCCCTTGGTCTTAGCACAGCTAGAAGGGACCCTAGTACCTTTGTGAAAATCCTTGGAGCAGTGGCTAATCCGAAAGGAAGCGCCACGAACTGGTAATGCTTGTCCAGGAATGCGAACCTTAGGAACCGATGATGTTCCTTGTGGATAGGAATATGTAGATACGCATCCTTTAAATCCACCGTGGTCATGAATTGACCTTCCTGGATGGAAGGAAGAATAGTTCGAATGGTTTCCATCTTGAACGATGGAACCTTGAGAAACTTGTTTAAGATCTTGAGATCTAAGATTGGTCTGAACGTTCCCTCTTTTTTGGGAACTATGAACAGATTGGAGTAGAACCCCATCCCTTGTTCTCTTAATGGAACAGGATGAATCACTCCCATTTTTAACAGGTCTTCTACACAATGTAAGAATGCCTGTCTTTTTATGTGGTCTGAAGACAACTGAGACCTGTGGAACCTCCCCCTTGGGGGAAGCCCCTTGAATTCCAGAAGATAACCTTGGGAGACTATTTCTAGTGCCCAAGGATCCAGAACATCTCTTGCCCAAGCCTGAGCGAAGAGAGAGAGTCTGCCCCCCACCAGATCCGGTCCCGGATCGGGGGCCAACATTTCATGCTGTCTTGGTAGCAGTGGCAGGTTTCTTGGCCTGTTTTCCCTTGTTCCAGCCTTGCATTGGTCTCCAAGCTGGCTTGGCTTGAGAAGTATTACCCTCTTGCTTAGAGGACGTAGCACTTTGGGCTGGTCCGTTTCTACGAAAGGGACGAAAATTAGGTTTATTTTTTGTCTTGAAAGGCCGATCCTGAGGAAGGGCGTGGCCCTTACCCCCAGTGATATCAGAGATAATCTCTTTCAAGTCAGGGCCAAACAGCGTTTTCCCCTTGAAAGGAATGTTAAGTAGCTTGTTCTTGGAAGACGCATCAGCCGACCAAGATTTCAACCAAAGCGCTCTGCGCGCCACAATAGCAAACCCAGAATTCTTAGCCGCTAATCTAGCCAATTGCAAAGTGGCGTCTAGGGTAAAAGAATTAGCCAATTTGAGAGCATTGATTCTGTCCATAATCTCCTCATAAGGAGGAGAATCACTATCGACCGCCTTTATCAGCTCATCGAACCAGAAACATGCGGCTGTAGCGACAGGGACAACGCATGAAATTGGTTGTAGAAGGTAACCCTGCTGAACAAACATCTTTTTAAGCAAACCTTCTAATTTTTTATCCATAGGATCTTTGAAAGCACAACTATCCTCTATGGGTATAGTGGTGCGTTTGTTTAAAGTGGAAACCGCTCCCTCGACCTTGGGGACTGTCTGCCATAAGTCCTTTCTGGGGTCGACCATAGGAAACAATTTTTTAAATATGGGGGGAGGGACGAAAGGAATACCGGGCCTTTCCCATTCTTTATTAACAATGTCCGCCACCCGCTTGGGTATAGGAAAAGCTTCTGGGAGCCCCGGCACCTCTAGGAACTTGTCCATTTTACATAGTTTCTCTGGGATGACCAACTTGTCACAATCATCCAGAGTGGATAATACCTCCTTAAGCAGAATGCGGAGATGTTCCAACTTAAATTTAAATGTAATCACATCAGGTTCAGCTTGTTGAGAAATGTTCCCTGAATCAGTAATTTCTCCCTCAGACAAAACCTCCCTGGCCCCATCAGACTGGGTTAGGGGCCCTTCAGAAACATTATTATTAGCGTCGTCATGCTCTTCAGTATCTAAAACAGAGCAGTCGCGCTTACGCTGATAAGTGTTCATTTTGGCTAAAATGTTTTTGACAGAATTGTCCATTACAGCCGTTAATTGTTGCATAGTAAGGAGTATTGGCGCGCTAGATGTACTAGGGGCCTCCTGAGTGGGCAAGACTCGTGTAGACGAAGGAGGGAATGATGCAGTACCATGCTTACTCCCCTCACTTGAGGAATCATCTTGGGCATCATTGTCATTGTCACATAAATCACATTTATTTAAATGAATAGGAATTCTGGCTTCCCCACATTCAGAACACAGTCTATCTGGTAGTTCAGACATGTTAAACAGGCATAAACTTGATAACAAAGTACAAAAAACGTTTTAAAATAAAACCGTTACTGTCACTTTAAATTTTAAACTGAACACACTTTATTACTGCAATTGCGAAAAAACATGAAGGAATTGTTCAAAATTCACCAAATTTTCACCACAGTGTCTTAAAGCCTTAAAAGTATTGCACACCAAATTTGGAAGCTTTAACCCTTAAAATAACGGAACCGGAGCCGTTTTTAACTTTAACCCCTTTACAGTCCCTGGTATCTGCTTTGCTGAGACCCAACCAAGCCCAAAGGGGAATACGATACCAAATGACGCCTTCAGAAAGTCTTTTCTAAGTATCAGAGCTCCTCTCACATGCGACTGCATGCCATGCCTCTCAAAAACAAGTGCGCAACACCGGCGCGAAAATGAGACTCTGCCTATGCTTTGGGAAAGCCCCTAAAGAATAAGGTGTCTAAAACAGTGCCTGCCGATATTATTATATCAAAATACCCAAATAAAATGATTCCTCAAGGCTAAATATGTGTTAATAATGAATCGATTTAGCCCAGAAAAAGTCTACAGTCTTAATAAGCCCATGTGAAGCCCTTATTTACAATCGTAATAAACATGGCTTACCGGATCCCATAGGGAAAATGACAGCTTCCAGCATTACATCGTCTTGTTAGAATGTGTCATACCTCAAGCAGCAAGAGACTGCACACTGTTCCCCCAACTGAAGTTAATTGCTCTCAACAGTCCTGTGTGGAACAGCCATGGATTTTAGTGACGGTTGCTAAAATCATTTTCCTCATACAAACAGAAATCTTCATCTCTTTTCTGTTTCTGAGTAAATAGTACATACCAGCACTATTTCAAAATAACAAACTCTTGATTGAATAATAAAAACTACAGTTAAACACTAAAAAACTCTAAGCCATCTCCGTGGAGATGTTGCCTGTACAACGGCAAAGAGAATGACTGGGGTAGGCGGAGCCTAGGAGGGATCATGTGACCAGCTTTGCTGGGCTCTTTGCCATTTCCTGTTGGGGAAGAGAATATCCCACAAGTAAGGATGACGCCGTGGACCGGACACACCTATGTTGGAGAAAGAGGGGTTTATCCCTAGAATATTCACTTAATAAATTCTTTGAGTTTTAATATTTTGGTACAAAATTACCACCACAAAGATGAGAGTGAAGAAAGTGGAGGGGAAGAGAGAGGGAAAATATAGAAAAGTTGGGAGAGGGAAAAATAAGATGAAGACAGAGAGAGGGAGAGACAAAGAGAGATGGAAGAGACAGAGGAGGAGGAGACATAGGAGGGAGGAAAGAGGGAAAGAGATACAAGATGAGAGGGAATAAAAGAGGAAAGAGTAGAAAGAGAAGAAGAGAGAGGAGAGGCAGAGAAAAGAGGCAGAGAAAAGAGGCAGGCTGGGGCAGTCAGAATGTGGAGGGAAAGGAGGAGCCTGCACTTGATAAGACAAAGTACTTGAGTATCTGGCAGGTCCAGGATGAAGCTGGTGGATGGGGCTGCTAGGAAACCCTTAGGCTGTCGCCTATTTAGCCTAACACTAGGGCTGCCTATGTTCATGTTATATTTTCTAGTCAGATTTTTACAGATATGCTGCATCACTTTCAAGTGATTCAGCATTTAGGTAACATATCCCTTTAATCAAAATATGTGCATAACTTTATTAAATAGCTGCATGCTGTATACTTTGTATGAACACCTTCTCAATCCTTTTTTTCTATTTGCTTTTCACAGTAATCTAATAAGGATCCAGGAATGCCACATTTAGTGCCTAACAAGTCTGACATTACCCAACAGGTCTGACATGAAGTTATCAAATATTTGTGAGTGCTATCAGCTTACACAAACCATTAAAAATGAAGTTTAGTTCTTTCTCCAAGATAGCATACAGTTCATACAAATAAAATCCATTGGGTTGTAACATTTTTGGTTGCATTGCATAAGTATTTCACCTCAGTGGAATCTGGCACTGGTCTGTTGAAATCTGGTTTCTTTGTGTATTTTTTTCTCACTACCCCAATTTAGTGTTTGTGCACTAATAACTAAACAAACTATCAGCTATATTTAATCAATATTATAGGATCTGTGAACAAATAAGATGATTTAAATTTTTAAAACGTATCTTTTCTTTTCTCCTTGAAACACTTTAATTTTGGTGAGAAGGCACTTGGCTATACAACTAACAATATTCATGGTTAAGGCAGATTTAAACAGTATATCTTGAAGTAATGCAACTAGCAGTAGTTGTAATGGTAACAGACATTATTTTCATTTATAAGTGATAATATCCAGTTAATCAATTTAATTCTGTCATTGAAGTCTGATGTGAAAACAAAAAATAAAATGATAACCTAATTAAGACCATTCTTTCTCATGATGTTATATGCTGACGTATAAAGCGATTACCAATAAAAAGAATGTTCAGGCATTGGGGCATGCTTTATATTGTTGCTGTATTTCTGCCATACTCAACTAACTTTATCTTCTTTTTTTTACTGGGAAAAATTGTTCCCTCTCAGTTATTGTTACAGTGCTCTGTGTTATCATCATCAGCATTTTTTATATCCCAGATTATGGGCATACAAGATGTTTTCAGAAAAAAGGAAATTTATGCTTACCTGATAAATTGATTTCTTCTACGATACGACGAGTCCACGGATTCATCCTTACTTGTGGGATATTATACTCCTGTTAACAGGAAGTGGCAAAGAGCACCACAGCAGAGCTATCTATATAGCTCCTCCCTTGACTCCACCCCCCAGTCATTCGACCGAAGGTATAGGAAGAAAAAGGAGAAACTAAAAAAGGTGCAGAGGTGACTGAAGTTTGAAAAGAAAAATATAATCTGTCTAAAATGACAGGGAGGGCCGTGGACTTGTCGTATCGTAGAAGAAATCAATTTATCAGGTAAGCATAAATTTCCTTTTCTTCTACTAGATACGACGAGTCCACAGATTCATCCTTACTTGTGGGATACAATACCAAAGCAACAGGACACGGATGAACGGGAGGGACAAAACAGATACCTAAAGGGAAGGCACTACTGCTTGAAGAACTTTTCTCCCAAAAATAGCCTCCGAAGAAGCAAAAGTATCAAATTTGTCAAATTTGGAAAATGTATGAATGGAGGACCAAGTCGCAGCCTTACAAATCTGTTCAACAGAAGCATTGGTTTAAAAAGCCCATGTGGATGCCACCGCTCTAGTAGAATGAGCTGTAATTTTTTCAGGAGGCTGCTGTCCAGCAGTCTCGTATGCCAAACGGATGATGCTTTTCAGTCAAAAAGAAAGAGAGGTAGCTGTAGCTTTTTGACCCCTACGCTTTCCAGAATAAACAACAATTAGGGAAGATGTTTGACGGAAATCCTTGGTCGCTTGTAAGTAAAACTTTAAGGCCCGAACCACATCCAAATTATGTAACAGACACTCCTTCTTATAAGAAGGATTAGGACACAAAGAAGGAACAACAATATCCTGATTAATATTCTTATTTGAAACAACCTTAGGAAGGAATCCAGGTTTAGTACGCAAAACCACCTTATCAGAATGGAATATAAGATAAGGTAAGTCACATTGTAATGCAGAAAGCTCAGAAACTCTTCGAGCAGAAGAGATAGCAAATAAAAACAAAACTTTCCAAGATCAAAGCTTAATATCTATGGAATGCATGGGTTCAAATAGAACCCCTTGAAGAACATTGAGAACTAAATTCAAACTCCATGGTGGAGCAACAGGTTTAAACACAGGCTTGATTCTGACTAAAGCCTGACAAAAAGACTGAACGTCTGGGACATCCGCCAGACGCTTGTGTAGTAAAATTAACAAAGCAGAAATGTGTCCCTTTAAGGAACAAGCTGATAATCCCTTCTCCAATCCTTCTTGAAGAAAGGACAAAATCCTAGGAATCCTAACCCTACTCCATGACTAACCCTTGGATTCGCACCAATAAAGATATTTAGACCATATCTTATGGTAAATTTTCCTAGTGACAGGCTTGCGAGCCTGAATCAAGGTATCAATGACTGACTCAAAGAATCCCCGCTTAGATAAAATCAAGCGTTCAATCTCCAGGCAGTCAGCTGCAGAGAATTTAGATTTGGATGTTGGAACGGACCTTGGATGAGAAGGTCCTGTCTCAGTGGCAGTTTCCACGGTGGCAGAGATGACATTTCCACTAGATCTGCATACCAAGTCCTGCGTGGCCACGCAGGCGCTGTCAAGATTACCGAAGCCCTCTCCTGTTTGATTCTGGCAATCAGACGAGGTAAGAGAGGAAAAGGAGGAAACACATAAGCCAGGTTGAACGACCAAGGTACTGCTAGAGCATCTATCAGTACTGCTTGGGGATCCCTTGATCTGGACCCGTAACAAGGAAGTTTGGCATTCTGACGAGATGCCATCAGATCCAATTCCGGTGTGCCCCATTGACGGATCAATGCCGCAAACACCTCCGGATGGAGTTCCCACTCCCCCGGATGAAAAGTCTGACGACTCAGAAAATCTGCTTCCCAGTTCTCTACTCCTGGGATATAGATTGCTGAAAGATGGCAAGAGTGAGTCTCTGCCCATCAAATTATCTTGGAAACCTCTATCATCGCTAGAGAACTCTTTGTTCCCCCTTGATGATTGATATATGCTACAGTTGTGATATTGTCCGACTGGAATCTTATGAATTTGGCCAAAGCCAACTGAGGCCACGCCTGAAGCGCGCTGAATATTGCTCTCAGTTCCAGAATATTGATTGGTAATAGGGACTCCTCCTGAGTCCAAACACCCTGAGCCTTCAGGGAATTCCAGACTGCACCCCAGCCCAAGAGGCTGGCGTCCGTCGTCACTATGACCCATGCTGGCCTGCGGAAGCACATTCCCTGAGACAGATGATCCTGTGACAACCACCAAAGAAGAGAGTCTCTGGTCTCTAGATCCAGATTTATCTGAGGAAACAAATCCACATAACCCCCATTCCACTGTTTGAGCATGCACATCTGCAGTGGTCTGAGATGTAAGCGAGAAAACGGAACGATGTCCATTGCCGCTACCATTAACCCAATGACCTCCATACACTGCGCCACTGATGGCCGAGGAATGGAATGAAGTACTCGGCAAGTAGTTAGGTGCTAGGGTTCCTTCTGGCGGTTCTAAGGCCGGTTCTACTTTCTCTGGTTACCCTGCAATAAGGTATGTGCAGTTTTAAGTTTTTCTAGGGTTGGAATTGCTAGAAAATGCTGCTTAGATAATCTCAGCAGTCCAGAGAGTTTTAGATTATTTGGCCCAAAGAGAGGAAGGAAAAAGAGATGACGGAGAGGAGCAGTAAAAGTGGTTAGAGGAGGGGAAAAGAGAGAAGGGAGAGAAGAAAGAGGGGTTTATCCCTAGAATATTCACTTAATAAATTATTTGAGTTTTAATATTTTGGTACAAAATTACCACCACAAAGATGAGAGTGAAGAAAGTGGAGGGGAAGAGAGAGGGAAAATATAGAAAAGTTGGGAGAGGGAAAAATAAGATGAAGACAGAGAGAGGGAGAGACAAAGAGAGATGGAAGAGACAGAGGAGGGGGAGACATAGGAGGGAGGAAAGAGGGAAAGAGATACAAGATGAGAGGGAATAAAAGAGGAAAGAGTAGAAAGAGAAGAAGAGAGAAAAGAGGCAGAGAAAAGAGGCAGGCTGGGGCAGTCAGAATGTGGAGGGAAAGGAGGAGCCTGCACTTGATAAGACAAAGTACTTGAGTATCTGGCAGGTCCAGGATGAAGCTGGTGGATGGGGCTGCTAGGAAACCCTTAGGCTGTCGCCTATTTAGCCTAACACTAGGGCTGCCTATGTTCATGTTATATTTTCTAGTCAGATTTTTACATATATGCTGCATCATTTTCAAGTGATTCAGCATTTAGGTAACATATCCCTTTAATCAAAATATGTGCATAACTTTATTAAATAGCTGCATGCTGTATACTTTGTATGAACACCTTCTCAATCCTTTTTTTCTATTTGCTTTTCACAGTAATCTAATAAGGATCCAGGAATGCCACATTTAGTGCCTAACAAGTCTGACATTACCCAACAGGTCTGACATGAAGTTATCAAATATTTGTGAGTGCTATCAGCTTACACAAACCATTAAAAATGAAGTTTAGTTCTTTCTCCAAGATAGCATACAGTTCATACAAATAAAATCCATTGGGTTGTGTCATGTCCCTTTAAATATGGGAGTGTCTATCCTGCTTCAGCCCTATATAACTCCTTATCACACTCTCCTAGTTGCTTAGTATTGGAGTCTTATGCTATAGGACTGCTACAGCCAAGCCTATCTTCTCTGCAAACTGTGTCTGCCTCTTTTGCCTGTCAGTTCCGGATTTCACAGAGCTGTGACGTCACACGCCATCCTGCTTCACACAGCAGCAACACACAGTTCAGCTGCACTGTCTCCCAGACTGCCAGGACTTGCAAGCTCCTAATTCCTGCGGACCCTCTAATAATTTCTCAAGTAAGACCTGCTCTTAACATTCACTCTCCTGTGACTCAAATCATATATGAGCATACCAGACTCTTGTTTATCATATATATTTGCAATTGCTAAATCTATCTGAGCCAACTTTAATTAGCTATCTTAAAATACTCACTAAAGTTAGTTACTTATTATTTAGCTTTTTGCCTGATCTCTTTTTATTGCCTGTACTACTGAAATTCCAAACTAGTTTGTAATTATATTTTTCTATGTATCCATACTGGGGTTTCTATGTGTTACACTGCTGCAATTGTTTAGTGTTTACTCACAGGTGGCAGCTGTAGTGTAATCACCATTAACCCCTGCTAATAACTGAACTATGATGTCTGGGACTATCTTTTACTCTGATAGTAATTAATGATAAATCCCAGTATTCTTTGAACAACACACATAGTATTTTAAGTTTATTTCTTTTAACTCAGCAGTTGAGGTTCTTAAAAATAAATTCCTTGCCTTACAGGATACGGCAAGACTTAAATCCTGACAGAATACTAAGCCAGAAAAATAAACATGGACCCAGCTGAGTTAACTGCACACATGCAAACCCTTAGTCATAGGGTAGATTTACTCACTGATGGGTTAAATACCCTAAAGGCAGAAAATGATAATTTAAAAGCTTATATAAAAGATATTGTAGAAACAAAAATTCATGCTATAGAACCACAAGTCAGTCTCCCTGAATTATTTAAAGGTGATAGAACACAATTCAGAGATTTTAGAAATGCATGTTTTCTTTTGTTTACCCTAAAACCACAGACATATCCCACAGATAGAGTAAAGGTTCTAACAACCATATCTTTTCTTAGAGGTGAGCCCAGGAGCTGGGCAAACAGTTTTTTTGAAACAAATGATAACATACTCAATTCATTAGATGCTTTCTTTACCGCCTTAGCCCAGTTGTATGATGATCCATATAAACAAATGACTGCCGAAAATGCTATGAGGTCATTGAAGCAAAAGAAAAGATATGTAGAGGAGTATATCACTGAATTTAAGAAATGGGCAAAAGATAGCCAATGGAATAACCTTTCTCTAAGGAATCAATTCCGACTAGGCTTGTCTGAAGGTATTAAAGATGAGTTATCTCGAGTTGACCTTCCCCCCACCTTAGAAGAATTAATAAATCTCAGTATCACTATTGATAGACGCCTTAGGGAAAGGCAACAGGAAAGGTCTTACCAGGACACCACTCAAAAACGTCATACCCACACCCCTGCACACATACCACCAATAAAGCCCCCCACTGAGCCTATGGACATTGGGTTTGTGAAAGGACCGCTTACAGCACAGGAGAAACTAAGACGCCGCAGTCAAAATCTCTGCATGTATTGTGCAGCAGAGGACCATGGGGTTAAGGACTGTCCTGCGCTTCAGCGACAGAGCCGTGGTAAGACAATGTCACATACTGAATGTTTAGGTAGTTATACCTCTGCTACAACCTACCATAAATTCCCACTTCTTTTACAGTGGGACCAATGTCGCCTCAACGCCAGTGGAATCATTGATTCAGGAGCAACTGCAAACTATATTGATGTACAATATACTAAGGATAATAAAATACCTTTGGTGAAAAAGCAGACTCCTGTGTATTTGCGAGTTATTGATGGTAATAATATGGCCTCAGGCCCCGTAATGTATGAAACTGTACCTTTACTTGTAGTGACACAAGACCATCATAGGGAATTTCAAACTTTTGATGTCATTTCATCCCCCATTGTACCCATCATTCTAGGGTTAAACTGGCTATCACTACACAACCCCTGTATAGTCTGGTCACCATTCTCCATTTGTTTTAACTCTCACTACTGTAAGACAACTTGTTTCCCACCACTCATACTGCATACTATAGAGAAACCTTTAGAATTAGACATACCTCAAGAATATGCTGACTTCAATGACGTTTTTAGTAAAAAAGAGTCAGAAAAACTTCCTCCACATAGGAAGTATGACTGTCCTATTGAGCTCCTCCCAGGATCAGATATCCCTTATGGACACATCTTTCCATTGTCAAAACCTGAACTAGACCACTTGAAAACATACCTTGATGATAACCTAAGGAAAGGCTTTATCCGTCCTTCTACATCCCCAGCAGGTGCGGGGATGTTCTTTGTAAAAAACAAAGACGGATCTTTACGCCCAATAATCGATTATAGACAACTAAATAAAAGGACAGTAAAGAATCGTTATCCTCTCCCACTGATTCCGGAGCTTATTGAGAGACTACAGGGAGCTAAATTCTTTACCAAGCTTGACCTTAGAGGAGCCTATAATTTAATTCGAGTAAGATCTGGAGACGAATGGCTGACGGCGTTCCGCACCCGTTACGGGTTGTTTGAATACACCGTCATGCCATTCGGACTCTGTAATGCTCCCGCGACATTCCAGTATTTGATAAATGATATCTTTAAGGATATCCTGGATGTCTATCTTGTTATTTACTTGGATGACATATTAATCTATTCTAAGACCCTACCTGAACATATATCACATGTCAGACAAGTCCTTAGCAGATTGAGAAGCAACTCCTTATATGCCAAGGCTGAGAAGTGCATCTTCAACTCCAATAGCATAACTTTCCTTGGTTATTGCATCAGTGCTTCGGGCATTAGCATGGAGGATAACAAGATAGATGCTGTTAAGAATTGGCCTACCCCTGAATGTAAAAAAGACATTCAAAGATTCATGGGGTTCGCCAATTTCTACCGGAAATTCATCAAAAATTTTGCCTCCTTATCAAGACCATTAACAAACCTCACTAAAGCAAATGTTCCATTTCGTTGGACCCCAGATAGTCAAAAGACTTTTGAATTGTTTAAAGCACAGTTTACCTCTGCACCTATTCTTAGTATACCAGATCCTGAACTACAATATATATTAGAGGTCGATGCCTCGGATTATGCTGTGGGCGCCATTCTATCACAGAGACTCTCTCTCAAGAAACCGTTACATCCAGTTGCCTTCTACTCTCGTATCATGACTCCATCTGAAATACATTACCCCATTGGGGATAAAGAGCTGTTGGCAATCAAGGTCTCCCTTGAACATTGGCGACACTTGTTGGAAGGTACCATTCTGCCTATCATTATTTTCACGGATCACCGAAACCTTCAATTCCTCCAATCCACCAAGACTCTCACCGCACGACAAGTAAGGTGGAATTTATATTTTTCCAGGTTCAATTTTCTTATCACATACAGACCCTCCTCACGGAATGGCAAGGCTGATGCCTTATCAAGACAATACAAGAAACCACCAAACCTACTTAGTAAGGATACTGTCATTCCAACAGAAAAGTTCATTGCCTTTTCATTTGATTCCACATCATTCCTTAAGGAAGAACAAGAGAAAGATATTACTAAACCACTAACTGTTATGCAACGGGGCTCAGATGGTTTACATTATCATCAAGACAAGTTATATATTCCCCCATCCACCAGGCAGTTGGTTTTACACGCTATACATGATGCACCTCTAGCAGGGCATACGGGCCTTCGTAAAACACAAGATTTAGCTAATAGATCTTTCTGGTGGCCAACAATGCATAAGGATATCTCAGATTATATCTCTTCCTGTGGAGTTTGTACCTTATCTAAAAGAAGCAAACGGCCTCACTATGGATTACTTATGCCAGTAGCAACACCAAGTAGACCTTGGGAAGAAATCGCCTTGGATTATATAGTGGATTTACCACGCTCAGGAACTGATACCACAATCCTTGTTGTGGTAGACTTGTTCAGTAAGATGTGTCATTTTATACCATATCGGAAGTTACCCACTGCTGCAGAAACCTTACAATTACTGCTCACTCATGTTTTTAAACATCATGGATTACCTAAGACTATTCTAACAGATCGGGGAACCCAATTCACAAGTAAGTTTTGGCTGGAATTCTGCAAGGCTTTTCAAATAGAGAAAAGATTGTCTACAGCTTACCACCCTCAGACAAATGGGCAGACCGAGAGATGCAACCAATGGTTGGAGCAGTTTCTCAGAGGATTCTGTTGTGATCAGCAACATAAATGGTCATCTTTTCTTCCTTACGCAGAGTTTACTTATAACAACACAGTACACTCTACTACCAAGCTCACTCCGTTTTTTGTTAATTATGGATTCCATCCCACTTTCCATCTTCTACCTGACATCTACTCTTCATCTCCATCTGTCACACAGACTACTAATGACATTGCAACTAATTTCTCATCTGTCCGCTCTGCTATTGATGATGCTAAGCGAATACACAAGCTACATTATGACAAGAGGAGAACTCCTGCACCAAAGTATTCCGTTGGGGATCTAGTTTGGCTCTCCACGAAACATCTGAAGTTAACCACTCCTTCTAAGAAATTGTCGGTCCTCTACGTTGGGCCGTATCCAATAGATCGCATCATAAATGAGAACGCTATGAGATTAAGGTTACCACCTACAATACGTGTACACCCTACCTTCCATGTTTCCTTACTGAAACCGTATCGAGCCCTTAGATCACCTCCTGACCAAGTATCACTTACTCCAGTAACTGTGGACCCTGATACAGAATACGAGGTCCAAGACATATTGGACTCCAGACAGATGAGAGGTACTCTTCAATACCTTGTCAGGTGGAAGGGGTATTCTCCTGACGAAGATTCCTGGGAACCCGCAGCTAACATTTCTGCTCCCCGGTTGATCTCTAGGTTCCATCAGCGGAATCCTGATCGCCCGCATCCATGAGCCGCGGAGCTGCTCCTTGAGGGGGGTGTCATGTCATGTCCCTTTAAATATGGGAGTGTCTATCCTGCTTCAGCCCTATATAACTCCTTATCACACTCTCCTAGTTGCTTAGTATTGGAGTCTTATGCTATAGGACTGCTACAGCCAAGCCTATCTTCTCTGCAAACTGTGTCTGCCTCTTTTGCCTGTCAGTTCCGGATTTCACAGAGCTGTGACGTCACACGCCATCCTGCTTCACACAGCAGCAACACACAGTTCAGCTGCACTGTCTCCCAGACTGCCAGGACTTGCAAGCTCCTAATTCCTGCGGACCCTCTAATAATTTCTCAAGTAAGACCTGCTCTTAACATTCACTCTCCTGTGACTCAAATCATATATGAGCATACCAGACTCTTGTTTATCATATATATTTGCAATTGCTAAATCTATCTGAGCCAACTTTAATTAGCTATCTTAAAATACTCACTAAAGTTAGTTACTTATTATTTAGCTTTTTGCCTGATCTCTTTTTATTGCCTGTACTACTGAAATTCCAAACTAGTTTGTAATTATATTTTTCTATGTATCCATACTGGGGTTTCTATGTGTTACACTGCTGCAATTGTTTAGTGTTTACTCACAGGTGGCAGCTGTAGTGTAATCACCATTAACCCCTGCTAATAACTGAACTATGATGTCTGGGACTATCTTTTACTCTGATAGTAATTAATGATAAATCCCAGTATTCTTTGAACAACACACATAGTATTTTAAGTTTATTTCTTTTAACTCAGCAGTTGAGGTTCTTAAAAATAAATTCCTTGCCTTACAGGATACGGCAAGACTTAAATCCTGACAGGTTGTAACATTTTTGGTTGCATTGCATAAGTATTTCACCTCAGTGGAATCTGGCACTGGTCTGTTGAAATCTGGTTTCTTTGTGTATTTTTTTCTCACTACCCCAATTTAGTGTTTGTGCACTAATAACTAAACAAACTATCAGCTATATTTAATCAATATTATAGGATCTGTGAACAAATAAGATTATTTAAATTTTTAAAACGTATCTTTTCTTTTCTCCTTGAAACACTTTAATTTTGGTGAGAAGGCACTTGGCTATACAACTAACAATATTCATGGTTAAGGCAGATTTAAACAGTATATCTTGAAGTAATGCAACTAGCAGTAGTTGTAATGGTAACAGACGTTATTTTCATTTATAAGTGATAATATCCAGTTAATCAATTTAATTCTGTCATTGAAGTCTGATGTGAAAACAAAAAATAAAATGATAACCTAATTAAGACCATTCTTTCTCATGATGTTATATGCTGACGTATAAAGCGATTACCAATAAAAAGAATGTTCAGGCATTGGGGCATGCTTTATATTGTTGCTGTATTTCTGCCATACTCAACTAACTTTATCTTCTTTTTTTTACTGGGAAAAATTGTTCCCTCTCAGTTATTGTTACAGTGCTCTGTGTTATCATCATCAGCATTTTTTATATCCCAGATTATGGGCATACAAGATGTTTTCAGAAAAAAGGAAATTTAAGCTTACCTGATAAATTGATTTCTTCTACGATACGACGAGTCCACGGATTCATCCTTACTTGTGGGATATTATACTCCTGCTAACAGGAAGTGGCAAAGAGCACCACAGCAGAGCTATCTATATGGCTCCTCCCTTGACTCCACCCCCCAGTCATTCGACCGAAGGTATAGGAAGAAAAAGGAGAAACTAAAAAAGGTGCAGAGGTGACTGAAGTTTGAAAAGAAAAATATAATCTGTCTAAAATGACAGGGAGGGCCGTGGACTCGTCGTATCGTAGAAGAAATCAATGTATCAGGTAAGCATAAATTTCCTTTTCTTCTACTAGATACGACGAGTCCACAGATTCATCCTTACTTGTGGGATACAATACCAAAGCAACAGGACACGGATGAACGGGAGGGACAAGACAGATACCTAAACGGAAGGCACCACTGCTTGAAGAACTTTTCTCCCAAAAATAGCCCCCGAAGAAGCAAAAGTATCAAATTTGTCAAATTTGGAAAATGTATGAAGGGAGGACCAAGTCGCAGCCTTACAAATCTGTTCAACAGAAGCATTGTTTTAAAAAGCCCATGTGGAAGCCACCGCTCTAGTAGAATGAGCTGTAATTTTTTCAGGAGGCTGCTGTCCAGCAGTCTCGTATGCCAAACGGATGATGCTTTTCAGTCAAAAAGAAAGAGAGGTAGCCGTAGCTTTTTGACCCCTACGCTTTCCAGAATAAACAACAATTAGGGAAGATGTTTGACGGAAATCCTTGGTCGCTTGTAAGTAAAACTTTAAGGCCCGAACCACGTCCAAATTATGTAACAGACACTCCTTCTTAGAAGAAGGATTAGGACACAAAGAAGGAACAACAATATCCTGATTAATATTCTTATTTGAAACAACCTTAGGAAGGAATCCAGGTTTAGTACGCAAAACCACCTTGCAAGCCTGAATCAAGGTATCAATGACCGACTCAAAGAATCCCCGCTTAGATAAAATCAAGCGTTCAATCTCCAGGCAGCCCTCTCCTGTTTGATTCTGGCAATCAGACGAGGTAAGAGAGGAAAAGGAGGAAACACATAAGCCAGGTTGAACGACCAAGGTACTGCTAGAGCATCTATCAGTACTGCTTGGGGATCCCTTGATCTGGACCCGTAACAAGGAAGTTTGGCATTCTGACGAGATGCCATCAGATCCAATTCCAGTGTGCCCCATTGACGGATCAATGCCGCAAACACCTCCGGATGGAGTTCCCACTCCCCCGGATGAAAAGTCTGACGACTCAGAAAATCCGCTTCCCAGTTCTCTACTCCTGGGATATAGATTGCTGAAAGATGGCAAGAGTGAGTCTCTGCCCATCAAATTATCTTGGAAACCTCTATCATCGCTAGAGAACTCTTTGTTCCCCCTTGATGATTGATATATGCTACAGTTGTGATATTGTCCGACTGGAATCTTATGAATTTGGCCAAAGCCAACTGAGGTCACGCCTGAAGCGCGCTGAATATTGCTCTCAGTTCCAGAATATTGATTGGTAATAGGGACTCCTCCTGAGTCCAAACACCCTGAGCCTTTAGGGAATTCCAGACTGCACCCCAGCCCAAGAGGCTGGCGTCCGTCGTCACTATGACCCATGCTGGCCTGCGGAAGCACATTCCCTGGGACAGATGATCCTGTGACAACCACCAAAGAAGAGAGTCTCTGGTCTCTAGATCCAGATTTATCTGAGGAAACAAATCCACATAACCCCCATTCCACTGTTTGAGCATGCACATCTGCAGTGGTCTGAGATGTAAGCGAGCAAACGGAACGATGTCCATTGCCGCTACCATTAACCCAATGACCTCCATACACTGCGCCACTGATGGCCGAGGAATGGAATGAAGTACTCGGCAAGTAGTTAGAATCTACTTTTCATGTCTACCAAGTCTATCAAAGTTCCTAGGAATAGAACTCTTGTCAGTGGAACTAGTGAACTCTTTTGTATATTCACCTTCCACCCGTGAGTTCTTAGAAAAGCCAACACGATGTCCGTGTGAGATTTGGCTAGATGGTAAGTTGATGCCTGAATCAAAATATCGTCCAGATAGGGCGCCATTGCTATGCCCCGCGGCCTTAGAACCGCCAGAAGGGACCCTAGCACCTTTGTGAAAATTCTGGGAGCTGTGGCCAACCCGAAAGGGAGGGCCACAAACTGGTAGTGTTTGTCCAGGAAGGCGAACCTGAGAAACTGGTGATGATCTTTGTGGATGGAAATGTGAAGATACGCATCCTTCAAGTCCACGGTGGTCATATATTGACCCTCCTGGATCATTGGTAAAATTGTTCGTATGGTCTCCATCTTGAACAATGGGACTCTGAGAAATTTGTTTAGGCATTTGGGAACCACGAAAAGATTTGAGTAAAACCCCTGCCCCTGTTCTAGTCTTGGAACTGGTCAGATTACACCCATGGTATATAGGTCTTCTACACAGTGTAAGAATGCCTCTCTTTTTGTCTGGTCTACAGACAAACGTGAAAGATGAAATCTCCCTCTTGGGAGAAAATCCTTGAATTCTAGTCAATACCCCTGGGTCACGATTTCTAATGCCCAGGGATCCTGAACGTCCCTTGCCAAGCCTGAGCAAAGAGAGAAAGTCTGCCCCCTACTAGATCCGGTCCCGGATCGGGGGCTGCCCCTTCATGCTGTCTTGGTAGCAGCAGCGGGCTTCTTGGCCTGTTTACCTTTATTCCAGGTCTGGTTAGGTCTCCAGACTGACTTGGATTGTGCAAAATTCCCCTCCTGCTTTGTGGCGGAGGAGGAAGTAGAGGGTCGGTCTTTAAAGTTTCGAAAGCAATGAAAATTATTTTGTTTAGCCCTCATTTTAACAGTCTTGTCCTGAGGAAGGGCATGACCTTTACCTCCAGTAATGTCAGAAATTATTTCCTTTAGTTCAGGCCCGAATAGGGTCTTACCTTTAAAAGGAATAGTTAAAAGTTTATATTTTGAAGACACATCAGCAGACCAAGACTTAAGCCATAACGCTATACGCGCTAGAGTGGCAAAGCCTGCTTTTTTTGCCGCTAATTTAGCCATTTGAAAAGCGGCATCGGTAATAAAAGAATTAGCTAGCTTGAGAGCCTTAATTCTATCCAAAATATCATCTAATGGGGTCTCAACCTTAAGAGACTCCTCTAGAGCCTCAAACCAAAAAGCTGCTGCAGTAGTAACTGGAACAATGCACGCTATAAGTTGTAGAAGAAAACCCTGATGAATAAACAATTTCTTTAAAAGATCCTCTAATTTTTTATCCATAGGATCTTTGAAAGCACAACTGTCCTCAATAGGTATAGTTGTATGTACGCTTAGCCAGGGTAGAAATAGCTCCCTCCACCTTAGGGACCACCTTCCAGGAATCCCGAATGGTGTCAGATATTGGAAACATTTTCTTAAAAGTAGGAGGGGGAGAGAATGAAATGCCTGGTCTATCCCATTCCTTAGTAACAATGTCCGAAATCCTCTTAGGGACTGGAAAAACATTAGTGTAAGTAGGGACCTCTAGATATTTATCCATTTTACACAATTTCTCTGGTGGTATTACAATAGGGTCACAATCATCCAGAGTCGCTAAAACCTCCCGGAGTAACAGGCGGAGGTGTTCAAGCTTAAATTTAAAGGCCGTCACGTCCGAGTCTGTTTGAGGGAACACATTTCCTGAATCTGAAAGCTCTCCCTCAGACAGCAATTCCCCTACCCCCAAATAAGAACACTGTGAGGGTACATCGGAGATGGCCAATAAAGCATCAGAGGGCTCAGCATTTACTCTAATACCTGACCTACTGCGCTTACCCTGTAAACCTGGTAGTTTAGATAATACCTCTGTAAAGGTAGTAGACATAACTGCAGCCATATCTTGCAGGGTAAAAGAATTAGACGCACTAGAAGTACTTGGCGTCGCTTGAGTGGGCGTAAAAGGTTGTGACACCTGGGAAGAATTGGATGGCATAACCTGATTCTCTCCAGACTGAGAATCATCCTTAGGCACCTAAAATATGTTCTTTGCAATGTAAGGCCCTTTCAGTACATGAGGGACACATTTTAAGTGGGGGTTCCACAATGGCTTCTAAACACATAGAGCATTGACTTTCCTCAATGTCAGACATGTTGAACAGGCTAGTAATAACCACAAAAAGTCTTGAAAACACTTTATTTAGTGAAAAAAATAATCTGAAAAAACGGTACTGTGCCTTTAAGAGTAAAAAAGCATACAATTTTTCCAAAACTGCCTTAAAATGTAGTAAATATCACAATTTTAGCATATATGTGCTTTATCTTGCTAGCTAAGATTGCACCACAAGTAAGGTAGACTTAACCCTTTATGGAAAAAAACGTTACCCAAAAACGTTTATGAAAAATAATATAGCAACCCCCTGCACTCAGGGGTCTGTTTTACACACTATCTCCTTCGTTTGGGCTAAATCTTCAACTTAGTCCCACCGGAGCTGGAACTTGCTGCCTTCATAAGCATTTCAACTGCGCATCTGAGGCGCGAAATTAGGCCCCGACCATCTATATCGATGTCTCTCTGCCTAGTAAAAACCGATGTAAAGCGGTCTAGAAAACTAGCCATGTGGGTTTTCATATTACCCATCTAATATATGTAAGCCATGTGAAACCCTCCAGCCATCAGCCATAAAAACGTTTGCTTATAAAAACGTTAAGTTGCCCCTAAGCATAAAAAACGTTTTGCCAACAAAACATTATGTTACCAGTGTCAAGCCCATAATATACAGGTTCCAGTAATACCCCTTCTATGTACATGTAGGATTACTGCTTACCCCTTCCCTTATAGGAACTATGTCAGCCAGTTCTGAAATACCACAGTCTCTCCAGAAAAAAATGACTGAACATACCTCAATGCTTGTAGCATGAAAAACGTTCCCCACACTGAAGCTTCTCAAGTACTCCTCAGCCATTCTATGGGAACTTCTCTGAATCTTAGTGACAACTGCTAAGATCATCAGCCTCCAGGCAGGAATCTTCATCCATCTGCTGCCTGAGTAAAAATAGTACTCACCGGTACCATTTAAAATAAAAAAAAGTCTTGCTTGAAGAAAATAAAAACTATCATTTTAACACCTCTTTCACTTTACCTCTTCCTATTAGTAGTATAGGCAAAGAGAATGACTGGGGGGTGGAGTCAAGGGAGGAGCTATATAGACAGCTCTGCTGTGGTGCTCTTTGCCACTTCCTGTTAGCAGGAGGATAATATCCCACAAGTAAGGATGAATCTGTGGACTTGTCGTATATAGTAGAAAAAAAAAGAATATTCCTGATACAAACTGAGGTCAAATGATCATGTTATGTAATAGATAACCTGAACTTTCTTCTCCACAACACAATCTGCATATTCTAAAATTATGAAGGACAAATATATAAGATTCTTATAAAGTAAGAAATCTTAAGATTACCCGGGTAAAACGGACATTACCCAAGCGGCTGTTGGTAAAGCCAGATGTACTGTAATTCCCTCATCTACACTATTTTTTTGCCTCCCCCTGGGGGGTTGAAGGAGGAGGCTCTGACGATCCTCTGGCATCCATCCTAAGCGAACTTTGGGGATTGAGGTTCACAAGTGGGCTTTGCTTCCCTTGAACCCCCCAAGCGAAGGCAAAATATCATAGTGAACATAGGGCAATTACATCAGACTCTACCCACAGCTGCTTGGGTAATGTCCATTTTACCCGGATAATCCTAGGATTACCCAATATCTGACTTTACCCATAACATATATATAGGTCAGAAGAAGGGGTTGTTTTTCCCCGTTTGAATAAATCTATTTTTTCACAGTCAACTGAAGACCAGTGATTGCTTTACTTGTACTTTGGATATATTATATATATATATATATATATATATATATATATATATATATATAATCATGCATATTTTCAATCCTCAACTTTACTTTTCATCAACCTATCCATTTGATTAAGTCAATGAAATCTCCTCTGTAAAATAAAACTTTATAAATAGTAAATTCCTATATAATAAACAACAGTTGTTTTAATCATATTATATTGCAGGTTGGATACATTTAACTCGATTACGTTTCATCTAAAATGACATTAGCAAACACAATTTTTTCCAATTTAAATTTTATTATAAAGATTATAAACAGCATAGTTTTTTAATTTATTTATGGGGTGCTTGAATGAAGATATCTTAGAAATCTGTAAATCAAAGAATACATTGCTTTTCCCTTTGACTAAGCAAGAGTCTACTGAGAAAACAAGTACAGATCTACCGAATGTTCCATTGTACTGAATGCAATATGTAATGAATAAAATACACAGCAGCTAAAAAGCATTTTCTTTTTCATAGCATTAAATGCTGCCCTTCATGAGAACATCTGCAAAAAACATTTTTCTAGAATCTAAATGATGTGTCGTACATCTGAAGCCAATGCCTTACAAACGTTTCTAAAAATAAATTGTAATAACCTACAAGACTTTTGTTTCCCCCAATGGAAATGTGTATGCGTAACTTGAAAAACCAGGTAGTTGTTCCAAAATGACCTTATTGTGAGTATAATAAAACAATGTACGCTTAAACGACTAGCCATAGCTCTGTTTATCTTAAAGCTGGATGTCTATTTCATAGAATAAAAGAGAAGCAGTTTAACCCATTTACAGATTTAGCATCCAGATGAGACATCCTTAAAGGGACAGTCTACACCAGAATTTTTATTGTTTTAAAATAGATAATCCCTTTATTACCCATTCCCCAGCTTTGCATAACCAACACAGTTGTATTATTATACTTTTAACCTCTGTGATTATCTTGTATCTAAGCCTCTGCAAACTGCCCCTTTATTTCAGTTCTTTTGACAGACTTGCAGTTTAGCCAATCAGTGCCTGCTCCCAGATAACTTCACGTGCACGAGCACAGTGTTACCTATATGAAACACATGAACTAACACCCTCTAGTGGTGAAAAACTGTTAAAATGCATTCTGAAAAGAGGTGGCTTTCAAGGTCTAAGAAATTAGCATATGAACCTCCTAGGTTAAGCTTTCAACTAAGAATACCAAGAGAACAAAGCAAAATTGGTGATAAAAGTAAATTGTTTAAAATTACATGCCCTATCTGAATCATGAAAGTTTATGTTGGCCTAGACTGTCCCTTTAACATAGAGAAAACTGCATTTGTTTAAAAACCAAAGACTTATAAACAAAAATAAATTGGTTACAAAACATCAACTTATTAATATTATATTTTCATGTTTAACATCCAGCCCTAAAAAGCAGTTTTTCTACATCAAATAACATAATATTGTGGGGAAAAATAATGACATTATACAAAAAAAAAAAAAGTTTCCTCTTGAATCATAGTTAAGTAAAATGTTGTTGATCTCTTTAATGGAATAAAAAAGTTATTCCTAAATCCAATTGAAAGTTTAAGGAATAGTAAATACAGTATATTTGCATAATTTACAAATGTATGTTAAACAAGACAATGCAATAGCACTTCGTCTGAACTTCAAATAAAAAGTAGATTTTTTTTCTGACAAATTTCAAAGTTATGTCTATTTCCACTTCTCCTGTATCATGTGACAGCCATCGCCATCAGCCAATCACAAATGCATATATGTATATTCTGTGAATTCTTGCACATGCTCAGTAGGAGCTGGTGACTCAAAAAGTTCAAATATAAAAAGATTGTGCACATTTGGTTAATGGAAGTAAATTGGAAAGTTGTTTAAAATTACATGCTCTATCTAAAACATGAATTTTAATTTTGACTTGAGTGTCCCTTTAAAGGGACATAAAAAAAGTAAAAACAAATGTGTTATTGCACTGTTCATTCTATAAAACAATGTGGTAGATTGGGGGGCGGAGCTTGGCCGTGCTAGAACATGGCCGCATAGTGTAGGCGCTCCGGAGTAATTCTTCCCTAGTGCCTGGTTCATAAGTCCTTGCTTTCAGGAGAAAGTCTTAAAGATGCTGCCTATGAACCCTAGCAAACCAAGAGGCTCTTGAAAAGACACGGACCCTCAGAGAAGCCGACAACTGCGTGTGGGCCCAGACCGGAGGACTTGCTTGAATCCCCATACCGTGAGATTGACACGTTGCTTATAGCAAGACAGCGCTCCACAATACCCGCATGAGCTATTAAGGCTCACAGCTCCATAAAAACAGCTGCACATTGCTAACTCACAAATAGAGCAGACAATGGAAACCTGCCATGCAGTAACGATCCGGCCGCCATTGCTGCCGGGACATAACAAGCTGGAGACTCTTTAAAGTAGCATTACATAAAGCACAAAGAAGATGGCGTACTCCTAAGCCACACAAGGAGAGGGGTGATAGGAGAAAAAAGAGAGTAGAAGAATGCTGAGACAAGTTATATTATACATATAGGCTAACTATAATACCTACCTAATGCGCAAACAACTAAGGGTTAACATGATCCTATATCTCACTCAATTTGTCTGTAATTAATAATTATAAGGAAGGAGGAAAGATAATCTAAGCAATGAAAGGGTGTTGACTCTCTTACTTCTTGTAATAACCAGAACAGTTGGAGACTATTTATGTGAAGATAATCTAAGCACTTTTTTTTCAAAAGTGTGCTGACATTAATATCCCTCTATAGGGAACTTTATCACAGTGCGCATCTGCAACATACCCTGACTTTAAACTCTAACGCACTAACCAAGAGCACTCTTCTCTCTGGAAAAGGGGAGTAAGAGCTATCAAGATTACCAATCAGAAAAGCATATTGTTCATAGCTATAGCACAGATCATAGTGAATAATCCTACAACCCACATTTCACTGAGAAATCATGTCGACCAGAAAATCTACAAAACCTGAGAAAAACGGGAAAGCCACTTCCCAAATGGCATCTGTTTCTGCCTTTTTCTCTCCTTCAGAACATAATAAAGCGGAAACATCTTCCCTGACAAAAGACCAATCACAAGCTGACTCACCTCAAGCACCAGATCACTCGATCACACAAAAGCCACTATTGATAAGTTGCCATCTAAATCTGATATAGCGGACCTCAAGTTGTTCATACAATCTGAAATCTAAACTGTCAAAAAAGAAACACCCTAGGTGCCAGACTCGAGGATTTGGAGGACAGTCAAGAAGTTATTAGCACCATGTTAACCACAGCAGAATCAGGGTTATCACAGCACGCAACCATGATTCACTCACTACAGGAAAAAGTTGAGGATCTTGAGAATAGGAGTGGGAGAAATAACTTGAGGATTCATGGAATACCAGAAGATATTCCTACTGAAGACCTCCACTCCTATTTAACACGATTCTTCAATTATATCACTAAATCCACTGCCCTCACAGAAAATGCTATAGAGAGAGCCCATAGGGCGCTAAGACCTCGTCCTAACCCTTCTGCACCACCGAGAGATGTAGTCGTTAGACTACTCCACTTCAAAGACAGAGAATCCATATGGACAGCGGCAAGGAACATTCACCCTCTATTATTCCAGGATAAGGATCTGCAAGTATACCAGGATTTATGTCCAGCTACCATTGAAAAATGGAAATCAATGAAATTCCTTACTTCAGTTCTACAGGAACAAATGATAAGATACCACTGGGGGTTTCATTTTAGTCTGCCCATACCGCATGCTGGAAGAATGCTGGTGTATAGAGAGTCCTCGGACTTGGACACTCTCTCAAAAGCACTAGGCCTTACCTTTAATATGCCACCCTCTTCAACAGATGAAGATGTATTTTTCACAGAGACAGAGCATCTTCAAACCTGCAATCGAACTGAATCAGGGTGTCCAAAAAACCCAAGAGACAATACTCGTCTACCCATCGACATCTTCCTCCTTGAGATCCTTCACATGTTACAGGAGTAACATCCTCAGAAGTAGCACCCTGTAAATTTGTTTGTAAACTTTACTCTTACAGGGATGAAATCAATCCAATAAGAACTTTAACATAATTACTGAATGTTATCCTAGTAAATATACCTCCTTTGTATGTCAAAATATTGGATTACAGCAAAGGACATCTTTTATTTTGTTTCTTCTTTCAGCTTAGTTTATTTCTCTAGGCTCACTTCGACTTCATGTTAATTAGACCTTAGGCTTAGAAATGTTTGTTTACGAAAATTTACAGTCTAACAAGTAGCCTTAACACAAATAATATTGCTCACTGTCTACTGGTTGGTAATTAACAATATATCTTCTATGTATGGTGCACATTTCATGTGAAGAAATTGTCTCCCTGCAGTGAGTAATACAGATAATAATGTTAGCTATAGAAACGTTCTGCCACTAACTTAGAAAAGCCTTTGGGGCCCCTGATCTTAAGGGCCAACACATATAGGCCTAATAAAGTTCTGGTTACTGGGGGGAGGAGCCATTCCTCATTTCCATCTCCTCAGTGAAGGTGATGGTTTTTCCTATTTTAGGCACATGTTTTAGTTGTATATGTTATTTATTGTTATGGTTTGACTTATTAAGTTTTATGTTGGTACCGGACTGGACAACCACACATCATATGTTTTTTACCTCCTCTAGGGAACTTCAGCAATACTTCACTAAAATTCCTAGAATAAAAGCTATACATATTTCTCATTTCTCACATGTCTTCACAATCTCCTAAAGTAGACAACGATAGGTCTATAAACATATCTATAAATTTTAAGGGACTTAATTCCCCTAGAAAAAGAACAACAGCCTTATCTGATTTTAAACGCAAAAAGGGTGACATAATCCTGCTTCAGGAAACCCATTTCTTAAAAGGCAGGGAACCAAAAACGTTTCACTTTAAATATGGTAAAAGCTATTATGCGTCCCACCCTCAGAAAAAGATTCAAGGTGTGGGCATCCTAATCAAAGCGGGAATTCCATTCCAAGAATTATAAGTGCTCAGAGATAAAGAAGGCAGGTACATCCTGCTAACAGGTTTGCTCTATGGCCTCCCTATTACCATAGTGTCACCCTATGCTCCCCATACAAAACAACAAACATTTCTTAAAAACTTATCAAACATAATTATAGAACACCAAAAAGGTGCACTACTAATGGGAGGTGATCTTAACCTAACTTTAAACCCATCTTTGGATAGTTCCACACACACATCATCCAATTTCTAAATAAGCATCAACAAATCGAATAACATATTAAAACAACTTAGTTGTTTGGATGTCTGGAGAACTTTACACCCAGAATCTATAGATTATACATTTTACTCATTCCCCCATAAAGTATACAAGAGGATTGATTATATATTTACAGATATCACTAGCATGAGCCTGATACACTCTGCAAGTATATACCCAATAACTTGGTCAGACCCGGCGGGAGTACATTGCGCCCTTGGATGGCCTTCAAAACCTATTATAAACTACATATGGAAGCTGGATGACAGTTTATTAACTGACCCTGACATTAAAATGAAATTACAATCCAGAATAGAAGAGTTTTTTCTACATAACAAACACACAAATACGTCTCCCCAAACTAACTGGGAAGTGCACAAATGCACTATAAGGGGCGAATTAATAGCTCACAAAGCACATCTTACCAAATTAAAAAAAGACACAGCTACTAACCTTATAAATGAAATATCACAGCTCAAAAGAACACACAAACAAAACCCGAAGGATGAAGCCACCCTTCTCCTTCTGCAAGCCAAAAGTTTTAACCTAGCATCTATTATTAATAAGGAACAAAACAGGTGTGCTTTTCTTTTCAAACAACACTCATATATGGATCTAAACAAGCCAGGATGCTCACTGGCTAGATACATAAAGAAAAAATCAAAATCTACCTACATACTACATATTAAAGACAACACAGGTAAATCGTATCAGTCAACACAAGCAATTGCAGAAACATTTCGGGAATACTACCAGAAACTGCACAATATACCACAACCAACCCCTAATATACATTCAAACATTAACACACATCAACAATCTATTATAGAGTATCTATCCAAATTACGCCTCCCCAAACTGACCCAACTACAAAAAGAAGCACTTGATGAACCTTTCTCTCTAGAAGAACTGCAAATAGTGATTAAAAATCTCCCCACTAATAAATTGCCGGGGCCAGACGGCTTTACTTATAGATTTTACTAATTATTTGCGGAACAACTTTCTTCACACCTCTTACAATATTTTAACTCAATTGATTCCGCTCATCCCTTTCTAAACTCAGCCCTAGAAGCCCATATCACCATACTACTGAAACCAAATAAGCCCCCAGATTTACCTGCAAGCTATTGACCAATTGCACTCCTAAATTCTGACATAAAGCTGTACTCCAAATTGTTAGCAAATAGAATTAACATCCTGCTATCCAACCTTGTCCACCTCGACCAGGTGGGTTTCGTGCTAGGGAGAGAGGCAAAAGACAACACAGTCAGGGCCCTAAACACAATATTTTATGCGTAAGACCATAAAATACCATTAATTGCATTATCTATAGATGCCGAAAAGGCCTTTGACTGTGTTGCATGGGACTTTCTGCAGTTAACACTAGAAACCATGGGATTTGGCCAGGGAGTGACTCAAAAAATATTTTCCCTATATACCCATCCAAGTGCAAAAATATTAATAAACGTAACCTTATCTAACTCATTCACAATATCTAACGGGACAAGACAAGGGTGTCCATTGTCCCCATTACTATTTGCATGTATAATCGAAACATTGGCTGTAAAAATTAGATCCCACCCTGACATTGAAGGAGTCACAATAGATGACCAGAAATATACTATATCCTTATTTGCAGATGATATCTTAATTACTCTAACAAATCCTGAAATATCCTTACCCTTGTTAGTTAGAGAGTTCGATAACTTTCGTATACAGTTGAATTTCCTGGTTAACTTCCCCAAATCAGAGATACTTAATATTACACTAGACCCGGATAAAAAGAAAATAGTTGAAAAACTCACCCCCTTTAAATGGTATCCACATTCTCTCAAATATTTGGGAGTCCACCTAACTACTTCCATAGAGACACTATTCCAACTCAGTTACGAAACCTAATAAAAATGAATGTATTTCCCAGAATACTATATGTCTTTCAGACATTACCAATCCCGCTGCCAGAAAACTATATAGACACACTACAACGGGCACTCAGCGACTTCACATGGTACAAGAGGCACCCTAGAATTAACAAAAACCTTATGTCCCTGCCCAAGACACAGGCAGGGTTGTGTCTCCCTAATCTGACCTATTATAGATACGCAATATTTTTACAAAGAATTATTGACTAAAATATACACAAAAATGCAAACGATGGGTGGCCATGGAACATGGAATCACCCTATCAACAAATCTCAGTAGATTTTGCTGGACCATTCAAAACAAAAACATAAACATCCAATACTTAACCCTATCATATCAGAAACATTCAAGTTGAGGGACAAAATAATGATCCACTTCCCATATCTCTCCTCAAGACCCACCACACTCAAATCTCTAGTGATGAATGGCAAGTTAGACTTAGGTCCCCGCATAGAGATCCACCGTCATTCTACCCATCTATACGATTTTCCGCTGTTCTGGCTTATATATAACGAACAAATTAAGCTGCAGGTTTTACCTGCTTAGCTAGCTGGTTCACATACAGGCGAGTTCATAAATTTATCACAACTCACACAATCTAAAAACATGACTAGGCCCCTAACTAACTATGAACAACTATGGATAAGAGACCCTCCAACACCTCAATATGTGTTCAACAATATCTCCTGAGTACAGTGATACCACCTATGCATAGGTTTGTTGGCCTGTTTGAGGTTTGCAATGTCAAACTTCTGACATGTGTTTGTGATTTTTTTCAAATTTAACACATTTTCTTTGACTATCTTCTTTTGAGGGGCCTTTTTACATACCCTAATTTATTTGAACGTGCATATATTTCAGAAGTTGAGACCCCAAGGTATTGTAGATGGGGTGTTTTGATGCCTTTGATGCAATTGTTTTAGCCAAAAAAATGGAGAAAGTGTATTGTGGTATTTTTTTTTTATTTTTATACACAAATTGCTTTTTGGCTATGTTTTAGAAGAGCCTGTTCCTAAGTTATTGCGAGGGTTTCTTTATGATGCCCATCAGCCTAGTCAATGACCAAAAATTTTTAAATTCTGGCACATCGATGGGGGCCCATTGCTGCTTTGCCAAATATAAGTCAGTCTTTGCAGCACGGAACTGATGGTCATATAAATTAGTTTGGGCGACAATGTTCCCTAATACATCATCACAGAGAAAGACCCCCAGAAACTGTTGGGGTCTAAATCCTGCAACATCCATATTGATGCCAGGATTTGCTGTGAAGGGTGGGATATCTGGCCTCTGATGATGAGACATTACCCACTCTTCAGCGGCAATGGCAACAACACATCTCCTTCTGGCAGGGGGGCTAGCAGCCACAGATACATCACTATCAATTGAGACTGTATCTAATGATGTATCTGAGCATATGGCATGGTCAAAATTGGGGTCTGAGTCAGACATAGAGGCGTCTGACTCTAATGCAAGGATGGTATGCGCCTTCTCAGCACTATATATTCTCTATTTTATCTTTCACAGAAAAAAAAATCAACACTAAATTTAAATTAACTAAATGGCTCTGAAAAGAGCCTTTGGGTTTCAAAAAATTACTAAAAAAAAAATTAACCCCTAAAAAAATTATAAGACAGCAAAAAAATTGCAGCTGTGCTACTGCCAGTGATTTATCACTGGCAAGCTGGGGTTAATGGCTCTGAAAAGAACCTTTGGGTCTTAACAATTAGATAAATCTCTCTCTCCTAAACACAGATCTATCCCACAAAAACGCAAGTGAGGAGAGGGAGGGAGAGCCACACTGGTCAGAGTCAATATTTAAAAATATTGACATGATCAGATAAATGAAACATTTTATTATTAAAAAATGTATTATAGGGCAAGTTCAGATTGGGATGACCTTAGTCTGCCCTATGATGAGGCAGGCTAGGGACAACCCCAGAAGTCCCATTATGCACTGGGCATCGCCATCTTTGAAGCCTTATGGGGTGGGGGGGCTATATGGGGCTTATAATAGTAAAATATATATATTTGTATTTAATTTTTATATTATTTTAATACATACTGAGTGCCTCGACCCACCGATGCACTCAGCACAAAAGCAGAGCATCAGAAGCTTGTCCAATAGTTTCTGATGCTCGGCTAGACTGTCGGCTCCACGTGGAGCGCAACCTGAAGTGATCAGTCGTGGGGAGTGATCAATCCAGGGCCCAGCAGTCGGGAACAGTATTGCAGGATGCCTCGATATCCAGGCATCGCTGCAGTACTGTTAGAGCGGCTAAAAGCGATCTCAATCGCTTCCAACGCTCAGATTACCTGAGGACATACAAGGTACGTACTTGGTCGTTAACAACCGTTTTTTGTAGGACGTACCCTGTACATCCTCAGTCATTAAAGGGTTAAGTATAACCATTGCATTTATATTACCTATCTATGCTTAAGTAATGTTCATCTAACTAAGCTATCGGTTACTGTTAACCTTACACCCTTTTGTAAGAGAAAGGCAGCTGTATTAAAACTTTTCTAATATATTTAAAATGTCAGTACAAGTAAAGCACTAGGTGCAGTTTATTTCTCTTATGTTTATATCTGAGAGTGGTTGTCTCCTATTATCATTTTTTCTTTGTTCTCTTGGTATCTTTATTTGAAAAAGCAGGAATGTAAGCTTACTAGCTGGCCTATTTTTGGTTCAGCACCTGGGTAGCGCTTGCTGATTGGTGGCTAAATGATAATAGGAGTAAATTAATAAGTTGCTTAAAATTGCATGCTCTATCTGAATCATGAAAGAAAAAAATTGGGTTCAGTATCCCTTTAATTATGAAAGGTAGTAGTATTAACACAAAAAGTGCTTCATAGTGAATGCTGCTACCTGAATGAGCCAGGAAAATACATTTCTAAGGGCAATATTAAATAAATCCATTTTCTGGTTAACCATAACAACCATTCATCAAATAAAACCTCCCAATGCAATTCCAAACATAAGAAAGTAAAAACAACATACCATCAATGAGGTCTGAATACGCCTGAGAGCTATAATACAGATTACAGAATTTCATTACAAGACATGAATCATACTACAACTTTACTAATACCAAATACAAAATTTTTTTGCAGTTTCCGCTAAACGGGAAGTAGAGTCTTAGTGGAATAAATAGGGATACTAAATCCATTATTTTTTTTCTTTAATGGTTCTAATGGGCCATTCACTTTTAAGCAACTTTCTAATTTACTCGTATTGTCAATTTTTCTTCGTCCTCTTGCTATCTTTATTTAAAAAGCAGGAATTTAAAGCTTAGGAGCCGGCCCATTTTTGGTTCAGAACCTGGGTTATGTTTGCTTATTGGTTGGCTGAATGTAGTCATCAATAAGCAAGCGCTATCCAGGGTGTTGAACCTAAAATGGGCCGTCTTCTACGCTTTACATTCCTGCTTTTTAAATAAAGATAACAAGTAAACGAAAATAAAATTGGTAATAGGAGTAAATTAGGAAGTTGCTTAAACTTGCATGCTCTATCTGAATCATGAAAGAAAAAACAGAATTTATGTTTACCTGATAAATTTCTTTCTCCAACGGTGTGTCCGGTCCACGGCGTCATCCTTACTTGTGGGATATTCTCTTCCCCAACAGGAAATGGCAAAGAGCCCAGCAAAGCTGGTCACATGATCCCTCCTAGGCTCCGCCTACCCCAGTCATTCGACCGACGTTAAGGAGGAATAATAGCATAGGAGAAACCACATGGTACCGTGGTGACTGTAGTTAAAGAAAATAAATTATCAGACCTGATTTAAAAACCAGGGCGGGCCGTGGACCGGACACACCGTTGGAGAAAGAAATTTATCAGGTAAACATAAATTCTGTTTTCTCCAACATAGGTGTGTCCGGTCCACGGCGTCATCCTTACTTGTGGGAACCAATACCAAAGCTTTAGGACACGGATGAAGGGAGGGAGCAAATCAGGTCACCTAAATGGAAGGCACCACGGCTTGCAAAACCTTTCTCCCAAAAATAGCCTCAGAAGAAGCAAAAGTATCAAACTTGTAAAATTTGGTAAAAGTGTGCAGTGAAGACCAAGTCGCTGCCCTACATATCTGATCAACAGAAGCCTCGTTCTTGAAAGCCCATGTGGAAGCCACAGCCCTAGTGGAATGAGCCGTGATTCTTTCGGGAGGCTGCCGTCCGGCAGTCTCGTAAGCCAATCTGATGATGCTTTTAATCCAAAAAGAGAGAGAGGTAGAAGTTGCTTTTTGACCTCTCCTTTTACCTGAATAAACAACAAACAGGGAAGATGTTTGTCTAAAATCCTTTGTAGCATCTAAATAGAATTTTAGAGCGCGAACAACATCCAAATTGTGCAACAAGCGTTCCTTCTTTGAAACTGGTTTCGGACACAGAGAAGGTACGATAATCTCCTGGTTAATGTTTTTGTTAGAAACAACTTTCGGAAGAAAACCAGGTTTAGTACGTAAAACCACCTTATCTGCATGGAACACCAGATAAGGAGGAGAACACTGCAGAGCAGATAATTCTGAAACTCTTCTAGCAGAAGAAATTGCAACTAAAAACAAAACTTTCCAAGATAATAACTTAATATCAACGGAATGTAAGGGTTCAAACGGAACCCCCTGAAGAACTGAAAGAACTAAATTGAGACTCCAAGGAGGAGTCAAAGGTTTGTAAACAGGCTTGATTCTAACCAGAGCCTGAACAAAGGCTTGAACATCTGGCACAGCTGCCAGTTTTTTGTGAAGTAACACCGACAAGGCAGAAATCTGTCCCTTCAGGGAACTTGCCGATAATCCTTTTTCCAATCCTTCTTGAAGGAAGGATAGAATCCTAGGAATCTTAACCTTGTCCCAAGGGAATCCTTTAGATTCACACCAACAGATATATTTTTTCCAAATTTTGTGGTAAATCTTTCTAGTTACAGGCTTTCTGGCCTGAACAAGAGTATCGATAACAGAATCTGAGAAACCTCGCTTCGATAAAATCAAGCGTTCAATCTCCAAGCAGTCAGCTGGAGTGAAACCAGATTCGGATGTTCGAACGGACCCTGAACAAGAAGGTCTCGTCTCAAAGGTAGCTTCCAAGGTGGAGCCGATGACATATTCACCAGATCTGCATACCAAGTCCTGCGTGGCCACGCAGGAGCTATCAAGATCACCGACGCCCTCTCCTGATTGATCCTGGCTACCAGCCTGGGGATGAGAGGAAACGGCGGGAACACATAAGCTAGTTTGAAGGTCCAAGGTGCTACTAGTGCATCCACTAGAGCCGCCTTGGGATCCCTGGATCTGGACCCGTAGCAAGGAACTTTGAAGTTCTGACGAGAGGCCATCAGATCCATGTCTGGAATGCCCCAAAGTTGAGTGACTTGGGCAAAGATTTCCGGATGGAGTTCCCACTCCCCCGGATGCAATGTCTGACGACTCAGAAAATCCGCTTCCCAATTTTCCACTCCCGGGATGTGGATAGCAGACAGGTGGCAGGAGTGAGACTCCGCCCATAGAATAATCTTGGTCACTTCTTCCATCGCTAGGGAACTCCTTGTTCCCCCCTGATGGTTGATGTACGCAACAGTCGTCATGTTGTCTGATTGAAACCGTATGAACTTGGTCCTCGCTAGCTGAGGCCAAGCCTTGAGAGCATTGAATATCGCTCTCAGTTCCAGAATATTTATCGGTAGAAGAGATTCTTCCCGAGACCAAAGACCCTGAGCTTTCAGGGATCCCCAGACCGCGCCCCAGCCCATCAGACTGGCGTCGGTCGTGACAATGACCCACTCTGGTCTGTGGAATGTCATCCCTCGTGACAGGTTGTCCAGGGACAGCCACCAACGGAGTGAGTCTCTGGTCCTCTGATTTACTTGTATCTTTGGAGACAAGTCCGTATAGTCCCCATTCCACTGACTGAGCATGCACAGTTGTAATGGTCTTAGATGAATGCGCGCAAAAGGAACTATGTCCATTGCCGCTACCATCAACCCGATCACTTCCATGCACTGAGCTACGGAAGGAAGAGGAACGGAATGAAGTATTCGACAAGAGTCCAGAAGCTTTGTCTTTCTGGCCTCTGTTAGAAAAATCCTCATTTCTGAGGAGTCTATAATTGTTCCCAAGAAGGGAACCCTTGTTGACGGGGATAGAGAACTCTTTTCCACGTTCACTTTCCAGCCGTGCGATCTGAGAAAGGCCAGGACGATGTCCGTGTGAGCCTTTGCTCGAGGGAGGGACGACGCTTGAATCAGAATGTCGTCCAGGTAAGGTACTACTGCAATGCCCCTTGGTCTTAGCACAGCTAGAAGGGACCCTAGTACCTTTGTGAAAATCCTTGGAGCAGTGGCTAATCCGAAAGGAAGCGCCACGAACTGGTAATGTTTGTCCAGGAATGCAAACCTTAGGAACCGATGATGTTCCTTGTGGATAGGAATATGTAGATACGCATCCTTTAAATCCACCGTGGTCATGAATTGACCTTCCTGGATGGAAGGAAGGATAGTTCGAATGGTTTCCATCTTGAAAGATGGGACCTTGAGAAATTTGTTTAAGATCTTGAGATCTAGGATTGGTCTGAATGTTCCCTCTTTTTTGGGAACTATGAACAGATTGGAGTAGAACCCCATCCCTTGTTCTCTCAATGGAACAGGATGAATCACTCCCATTTTTAACAGGTCTTCTACACAATGTAAGAACGCCTGTCTTTTTATGTGGTCTGAAGACAACTGAGACCTGTGGAACCTTCCCCTTGGGGGAGGTCCCTTGAATTCCAGAAGATAACCCTGGGAGACTATTTCTAGCGCCCAAGGATCCAGAACATCTCTTGCCCAAGCCTGAGCGAAGAGAGAGAGTCTGCCCCCCACCAGATCCGGTCCCGGATCGGGGGCCGATATTTCATGCTGTCTTGGTAGCAGTGGCAGGTTTCTTTGCCTGCTTTCCCTTGTTCCAGCCTTGCATTGGTCTCCAAGCTGGCTTGGCCTGAGAAGTATTACCCTCTTGCTTAGAGGACGCAGCACCTTGGGCTGGTCCGTTTTTACGAAAGGGACGAAAATTAGGTCTATTTTTTGCCTTGAAAGGCCGATCCTGAGGAAGGGCATGGCCCTTGCCCCCAGTGATATCAGAGATAATCTCTTTCAAGTCAGGACCAAACAGCGTTTTCCCCTTGAAAGGAATGTTTAGTAGCTTGTTCTTGGAAGACGCATCAGCCGACCAAGATTTCAACCAAAGCGCTCTGCGCGCCACAATAGCAAACCCAGAATTCTTAGCCGCTAACTTAGCCAATTGCAAAGAGGCGTCTAGAGTGAAAGAATTAGCCAATTTGAGAGCATTGACTCTGTCCATAATCTCCTCATAAGGAGGAGAGTCACTATCGAGCACCTTAATCAGTTCATCAAACCAGAAATATGCGGCTGTAGTGACAGGGACAATGCATGAAATGGGTTGTAGAAGGTAACCCTGCTGAACAAACATCTTTTTAAGCAAACCTTCTAATTTTTTATCCATAGGATCTTTGAAAGCACAACTATCCTCTATGGGAATAGTGGTGCGTTTGTTTAAAGTAGAAACCGCTCCCTCGACCTTGGGGACTGACTGCCATAAGTCCTTTCTGGGGTCGACCATAGGAAACAATTTTTTAAATATGGGGGGAGGGACGAAAGGAATACCGGGCCTTTCCCATTCTTTATTAACAATGTCCGCCACCCGCTTGGGTATAGGAAAAGCTTCTGGGAGCCCCGGCACCTCTAGGAACTTGTCCATTTTACATAGTTTCTCTGGGATGACCAAATTTTCACAATCATCCAGAGTGGATAATACCTCCTTAAGCAAAATGCGGAGATGTTCCAATTTAAATTTAAAAGTAATCACATCAGATTCAGCCTGCTGAGAAATGTTCCCTAAATCAGTAATTTCTCCCTCAGACAAAACCTCCCTGGCCCCCTCAGATTGGGTTAGGGGCCCTTCAGAGATATTAATATCAGCGTCGTCATGCTCTTCAGTAACTAAAACAGAGCATCCACGCTTACGCTGGCAAGGGTTCATTTTGGCTAAAATGTTTTTGACAGAATTATCCATTACAGCCGTTAATTGTTGCATAGTAAGGAGTATTGGCGCGCTAGATGTACTAGGGGCCTCCTGAGTGGGCAAGACTCGTGTAGACGAAGGAGGGAATGATGCAGTACCATGCTTACTCCCCTCACTTGAGGAATCATCTTGGGCATCATTGTCATTATCACATAAATCACATTTATTTAAATGAATAGGAATTCTGGCTTCCCCACATTCAGAACACAGTCTATCTGGTAGTTCAGACATGTTAAACAGGCATAAACTTGATAAGAAAGTACAAAAAACGTTTTGAAATAAAACCGTTACTGTCACTTTAAATTTTAAACTGAACACACTTTATTACTGCAATTGCGAAAAAACATGAAGGAATTGTTCAAAATTCACCAAACTTTCACCACAGTGTCTTAAAGCCTTGAAAATATTGCACACCAATTTTGGAAGCTTTAACCCTTAAAATAACGGAACCGGAGCCGCTTTAAGCTTTAACCCCTTTACAGTCCCTGGTATCTGCTTTGCTGAGACCCAACCAAACCCAAGGGGAATACGATACCAAATGATGCCTTCAGAAGTCTTTTATAAGTATCAGAGCTCCTCTCACATGCGACTGCATGCCATGCCTCTCAAAAACAAGTGCGCAACACCGGCGCGAAAATGAGACTCTGCCTATGCTTTGGGAAAGCCCCTAAAGAATAAGGTGTCTAAAACAGTGCCTGCCGATATTATTATATCAAAATACCCAGAATAAATGATTCCTCAAGGCTAAATAAGTGTTAATATCAATCGATTTAGCCCAAAAAATGTCTACAGTCTAAATAAGCCCTTGTGAAGCCCTTATTTACAATCGTAATAAACATGGCTTACCGGATCCCATAGGGAAAATGACAGCTTCCAGCATTACATCGTCTTGTTAGAATGTGTCATACCTCAAGCAGCAAAGGACTGCAAACTGTTCCCCCAACTGAAGTTAATGCTCTCAACAGTCCTGTGTGGAACAGCCATGGATTTTAGTTACGGTTGCTAAAATCATTTTCCTCATACAAACAGAATTCTTCATCTCTTTTCTGTTTCTGAGTAAATAGTACGTACCAGCACTATTTGAAAATAACAAACTCTTGATTGAATAATGAAAAACTACAGTTAAACACTAAAAAACTCTAAGCCATCTCCGTGGAGATGTTGCCTGTACAACGGCAAAGAGAATGACTGGGGTAGGCGGAGCCTAGGAGGGATCATGTGACCAGCTTTGCTGGGCTCTTTGCCATTTCCTGTTGGGGAAGAGAATATCCCACAAGTAAGGATGACGCCGTGGACCGGACACACCTATGTTGGAGAAAAAACATAATTTATGTAAGAACTTACCTGATAAATTAATTTCTTTCATATTAGCAAGAGTCCATGAGCTAGTGACGTATGGGATATACATTCCTACCAGGAGGGGCAAAGTTTCCCAAACCTCAAAATGCCTATAAATACACCCCTCACCACACCCACAAATCAGTTTAACGCATAGCCAAGAAGTGGGGTGATAAGAAAAAAGTGCGAAAGCATAAAAAATAAGGAATTGGAATAATTGTGCTTTATACAAAAAAATCATAACCACCACAAAAAGGGTGGGCCTCATGGACTCTTGCTAATATGAAAGAAATGAATTTATCAGGTAAGTTCTTACATAAATTATGTTTTCTTTCATGTAATTAGCAAGAGTCCATGAGCTAGTGACGTATGGGATAATGACTACCCAAGATGTGGATCTTCCACGCAAGAGTCACTAGAGAGGGAGGGATAAAATAAAGACAGCCAATTCCGCTGAAAATAATCCACACCCAAAATAAAGTTTAAATCTTATAATGAAAAAAACTGAAATTATAAGCAGAAGAATCAAACTGAAACAGCTGTCTGAAGTACTTTTCTACCAAAAACTGCTTCAGAAGAAGAAAACACATCAAAATGGTAGAATTTAGTAAAAGTATGCAAAGAAGACCAAGTTGCTGCTTTGCAAATCTGATCAACCAAAGCTTCATTCCTAAATGCCCAGGAAGTAGAAACTGACCTAGTAGAATGAGCTGTAATCCTTTGAGGCTGAGTTTTACCCGACTCAACATAAGCAAGATGAATTAAAGATTTTAACCAAGATGCCAAAGAAATGGCAGAGGCCTTCTGACCTTTCCTAGAACCGGAAAAGATAATAAATAGACTAGAAGTCTTTCGGAAATTCTTAGTAGCTTCAACATAATATTTCAAAGCTCTAACTACATCCAAAGAATGCAATGATCTCTCCTTAGAATTCTTAGGATTAGGACACAATGAAGGAACCACAATTTCTCTACTAATGTTGTTAGAATTCACAACCTTAGGTAAAAATTTAAAAGAAGTTCGCAACACCGCCTTATCCTGATGAAAAATCAGAAAAGGAGACTCACAAGAAAGAGCAGATAATTCAGAAACTCTTCTAGCAGAAGAGATGGCCAAAAGAAACAAAACTTTCCAAGAAAGTAATTTAATGTCCAATGAATGCATAGGTTCAAACGGAGGAGCTTGAAGAGCCCCCAGAACCAAATTCAAACTCCAAGGAGGAGAGATTGACTTAATGATTGGTTTTATACGAACCAAAGCTTGTACAAAACAATGAATATCAGGAAGATTAGCAATCTTTCTGTGAAAAAGAACAGAAAGAGCAGAGATTTGTCCTTTCAAGGAACTTGCAGACAAACCTTTATCCAAACCATCCTGAAGAAACTGTAAAATTCTTGGAATTCTAAAAGAATGCCAGGAAAAATGATGAGAAAGACACCAAGAAATGCAAGTCTTCCAGACTCTATAATATATCTTTCTAGATACAGATTTACGAGCCTGTAACATAGTATTAATCACAGAGTCAGAGAAACCTCTTTGACTAAGAATCAAGCGTTCAATCTCCATACCTTTCACCACCTCCATAGGAGGCAAAGTTTGTAAAACTGATTTGTGGGTGTGGTGAGGGGTGTATTTATAGGCATTTTGAGGTTTGGGAAACTTTGCCCCTCCTGGTAGGAATGTATATCCCATACGTCACTAGCTCATGGACTCTTGCTAATTACATGAAAGAAAATTGTGTTTAGTGTTCCTTAAGGATTTTTTTTTACTTAAGCTTTTATGAGGCATTGTCAAAATCTATAGGTGTCTTTGCTGAATATATAAGATTGAAGCACCTTTCTAGATCATTGCCAGCCTCTCCAATAGTGTACTAACAAATTAACTATCATACAAAAACAATATGCAACCCAAAGAGATAAAAGAAAGCTTAAAACCACTAAAAAAAAAAAATTGTCATCAATGATAAAAAGCAGAAATACTTCAGTAAAAGTCTTCTTGGAAAATAAAGCAAAAAATTCAAAACAAAAGGAAAAGCCCCTGGGACAAATTTGTTAGTCTTTACTGTGATGAAAAAAAGTTAAAGGTCTCTTTCAATAATATAAAACATGGTCGCAGCATTAGAAGCTACTGATGGTAATCTAACATTCCAAGCAGGATTACAAACCGTTCAAACCTTTGTTATTTATTAAGGGATATACAAGTATTTGACTACTCATGTCTGATTCCTCTATTCTGCCTCAATAACTTCTGAATGGGGACAGCAGAGTAACACAACAGATCAGCACTATCTAGTAGAAACCAGAGATAATGATTTTTAGGTTTTCCAGCAACCAGTCTCTACGAGAAAAAATCCACTTGTGTATCAATATTATGCTTACTTTTCTCTTTTTGGTCGGGTACCTGGAACATTTCTTAGATTTACTGTAATTATGTGATGCCTTAGGGGATGACTAATCTGTTTAAAGTTTAGTAACCAGACATATTTTACAGTGGTATTTGTATATAGATCTATGAAGAATAACCCAAAAATGTAGGAGTCCGGGGTAAAATTCTAGGAGCCAGTGGCTCCTTGGCTGCTGGGTTTGTCGAGCTCTGCTCTAGAAATACTTCAAATGAATTGTCACTATGGACAATAAGGCGCAATATAGAGGAACGATAAACTCCATTTTCCAAGGCTAAAAAAAAGCCTATTTTGTTCTCCTGGCAATGTCTCAGCACACCATCTTACTGCAAGAAGTATCTGCTAGGGTATAAAGTGCTAAAATAAATCTTGCAGTTATCTTTTTGTAATTTCTTGCTCCTCGTTGCTCTTTGATGAACAGGATGTGATATGCCTGTTGGGTTTAAATAGATAACAGAATTTATGTTTACCTGATAAATTACTTTCTCCAACGGTGTGTCCGGTCCACGGCGTCATCCTTACTTGTGGGATATTCTCTTCCCCAACAGGAAATGGCAAAGAGCCCAGCAAAGCTGGTCACATGATCCCTCCTAGGCTCCGCCTACCCCAGTCATTCGACCGACGTAAAGGAGGAATATTTGCATAGGAGAAACCATATGATACCGTGGTGACTGTAGTTAAAGAAAATAAATTATCAGACCTGATTAAAAAACCAGGGCGGGCCGTGGACCGGACACACCGTTGGAGAAAGTAATTTATCAGGTAAACATAAATTCTGTTTTCTCCAACATAGGTGTGTCCGGTCCACGGCGTCATCCTTACTTGTGGGAACCAATACCAAAGCTTTAGGACACGGATGAAGGGAGGGAGCAAATCAGGTCACCTAAATGGAAGGCACCACGGCTTGCAAAACCTTTCTCCCAAAAATAGCCTCAGAAGAAGCAAAAGTATCAAACTTGTAAAATTTGGTAAAAGTGTGCAGTGAAGACCAAGTCGCTGCCCGACATATCTGATCAACAGAAGCCTCGTTCTTGAAGGCCCATGTGGAAGCCACAGCCCTAGTGGAATGAGCTGTGATTCTTTCAGGAGGCTGCCGTCCGGCAGTCTCATAAGCCAATCTGATGATGCTTTTAATCCAAAAAGAGAGAGAGGTAGAAGTTGCTTTTTGACCTCTCCTTTTACCAGAGTAAACAACAAACAAGGAAGATGTTTGTCTAAAATCCTTTGTAGCATCTAAATAGAATTTTAGAGCGCGAACAACATCCAAATTGTGCAACAAACGTTCCTTCTTTGAAACTGGATTCGGACACAAAGAAGGCACGACTATCTCCTGGTTAATGTTTTTGTTAGAAACAACTTTCGGAAGAAAACCAGGTTTAGTACGTAAAACCACCTTATCTGCATGGAACACCAGATAAGGAGGAGAACACTGCAGAGCAGATAATTCTGAAACTCTTCTAGCAGAAGAAATTGCAACCAAAAACAAAACTTTCCAAGATAATAACTTAATATCAACGGAATGTAAGGGTTCAAACGGAACCCCCTGAAGAACTGAAAGAACTAAGTTGAGACTCCAAGGAGGAGTCAAAGGTTTGTAAACAGGCTTGATTCTAACCAGAGCCTGAACAAAGGCTTGAACATCTGGCACAGCTGCCAACTTTTTGTGAAGTAACACAGACAAGGCAGAAATCTGTCCCTTCAAGGAACTTGCAGATAATCCTTTCTCCAATCCTTCTTGAAGAAAGGATAGAATCTTAGGAATTTTTACCTTGTCCCAAGGGAATCCTTTAGATTCACACCAACAGATATATTTTTTCCATATTTTGTGGTAAATTTTTCTGGTTACAGGCTTTCTGGCCTGAACAAGAGTATCAATAACAGAATCTGAGAACCCTCGCTTTGATAAGATCAAGCGTTCAATCTCCAAGCAGTCAGTTGGAGTGAGACCAGATTCGGATGTTCGAACGGACCTTGAACAAGAAGGTCTCGTCTCAAAGGTAGCTTCCATGGTGGAGCCGATGACATATTCACCAGATCTGCATACCAAGTCCTGCGTGGCCACGCAGGAGCTATCAAGATCACCGATGCCCTCTCCTGATTGATCCTGGCTACCAGCCTGGGGATGAGAGGAAACGGCGGGAATACATAAGCTAGTTTGAAGGTCCAAGGTGCTACTAGTGCATCTACTAGAGTCGCCTTGGGATCCCTGGATCTGGACCCGTAGCAAGGAACCTTGAAGTTCTGACGAGAGGCCATCAGATCCATGTCTGGAATGCCCCACAGTTGAGTAATTTGGGCAAAGATTTCCGGATGGAGTTCCCACTCCCCCGGATGTAATGTCTGACGACTCAGAAAATCCGCTTCCCAATTTTCCACTCCTGGGATGTGGATTGCAGACAGGTGGCAGGAGTGAGTCTCCGCCCATTGAATGATTTTGGTCACTTCTTCCATCGCCAGGGAACTCCTTGTTCCCCCCTGATGGTTGATGTACGCAACAGTCGTCATGTTGTCTGATTGAAACCGTATGAACTTGGCCTTTGCTAGCTGAGGCCAAGCCTTGAGAGCATTGAGTATCGCTCTCAGTTCCAGAATATTTATCGGTAGAAGAGATTCTTCCCGAGACCAAAGACCCTGAGCTTTCAGGGGTCCCCAGACCGCGCCCCAGCCCATCAGACTGGCGTCGGTCGTGACAATGACCCACTCTGGCCTGCGGAAGTTCATCCCTTGTGACAGGTTGTCCAGGGACAGCCACCAACGGAGTGAATCTCTGGTCCTCTGATTTACTTGTATCGTCGGGGACAAGTCTGTATAGTCCCCATTCCACTGACTCAGCATGCACAGTTGTAATGGTCTTAGATGAATGCGCGCAAAAGGAACTATGTCCATTGCCGCTACCATCAAACCTATTACTTCCATGCACTGCGCTATGGAAGGAAGAGGAACGGAATGAAGTATTTGACAAGAGTTTAGAAGTTTTGTTTTTCTGGCCTCTGTCAGAAAAATCCTCATTTCTAAGGAGTCTATTATTGTTCCCAAGAAGGGAACCCTTGTTGACGGAGATAGAGAACTCTTTTCTACGTTCACTTTCCATCCGTGAGATCTGAGAAAGGCCAGGACTATGTCCGTGTGAGCCTTTGCTTGAGGAAGGGACGGCGCTTGAATCAGAATGTCGTCCAAGTAAGGTACTACTGCAATGCCCCTTGGTCTTAGCACCGCTAGAAGGGACCCTAGTACCTTTGTGAAAATCCTTGGAGCAGTGGCTAATCCGAAAGGAAGTGCCACGAACTGGTAATGCTTGTCCAGGAATGCGAACCTTAGGAACCGATGATGTTCCTTGTGGATAGGAATATGTAGATACGCATCCTTTAAATCCACCGTGGTCATGAATTGACCTTCCTGGATGGAAGGAAGAATTGTTCGAATGGTTTCCATTTTGAACGATGGAACCTTGAGAAACTTGTTTAGGATCTTGAGATCTAAGATAGGTCTGAACGTTCCCTCTTTTTTGGGAACTACGAACAGATTGGAGTAGAACCCCATCCCTTGTTCCCCTAATGGAACAGGATGAATCACTCCCATTTTTAACAGGTCTTCTACACAATGTAAGAATGCCTGCTTTTTTATGTGGTCTGAAGACAATTGAGACCTGTGGAACCTCCCCCTTGGGGGAAGCCCTTTGAATTCCAGAAGATAACCTTGGGAGACTATTTCTAGTGCCCAAGGATCCAGAACATCTCTTGCCCAAGCCTGAGCGAAGAGAGAGAGTCTGCCCCCCACCAGATCCGGTCCCGGATCGGGGGCCAACAGTTCATGCTGTCTTGGTAGCAGTGGCAGGTTTCTTGGCCTGCTTTCCCTTGTTCCAGCCTTGCATTGCTCTCCAGGCTGGCTTGGCTTGAGAAGTATTACCCTCTTGCTTAGAGGACGTAGCACTTGGGGCTGGTCCGTTTCTACGAAAGGGACGAAAATTAGGTTTATTTTTGGCCTTGAAAGACCTATCCTGAGGAAGGGCGTGGCCCTTACCCCCAGTGATATCAGAGATAATCTCTTTCAAGTCAGGGCCAAACAGCGTTTTCCCCTTGAAAGGAATGTTAAGCAATTTGTTCTTGGAAGACGCATCCGCTGACCAAGATTTCAACCAAAGCGCTCTGCGCGCCACAATAGCAAACCCAGAATTTTTCGCCGCTAACCTAGCCAATTGCAAAGTGGCGTCTAGGGTGAAAGAATTAGCCAATTTGAGAGCACGGATTCTGTCCATAATCTCCTCATAAGGAGGAGAATCACTAGTGATCGCCTTTTCTAGCTCATCGAACCAGAAACACGCGGCTGTAGTGACAGGGACAATGCATGAAATTGGTTGTAGAAGGTAACCTTGCTGAACAAACATCTTTTTAAGCAAACCTTCTAATTTTTTATCCATAGGATCTTTGAAAGCACAACTATCTTCTATGGGTATAGTGGTGCGTTTGTTTAAAGTAGAAACCGCCCCCTCGACCTTGGGGACTGTCTGCCATAAGTCCTTTCTGGGGTCGACCATAGGAAACAATTTTTTAAATATGGGGGGAGGGACGAAAGGTATACCGGGCCTTTCCCATTCTTTATTTACAATGTCCGCCACCCGCTTGGGTATAGGAAAAGCTTCTGGGGGCCCCGGGACCTCTAGGAACTTGTCCATTTTACATAGTTTCTCTGGGATGATCAAATTCTCACAATCATCCAGAGTGGATAACACCTCCTTAAGCAGAGCGCGGAGATGTTCCAACTTAAATTTAAATGTAATCACATCAGGTTCAGCTTGTTGAGAAATTTTCCCTGAATCTGAAATTTCTCCCTCAGACAAAACCTCCCTGGCCCCCTCAGACTGGTGTAGGGGCCCTTCAGAAACAATATCATCAGCGTCCTCATGCTCTTCAGTATTATCTAAAACAGAGCAGTCGCGCTTACGCTGATAAGTGGGCATTTTGGCTAAAATGTTTTTGATAGAATTATCCATTACAGCCGTTAATTGTTGCATAGTAAGGAGTATTGGCGCGCTAGATGTACTAGGGGCCTCCTGAGTGGGCAAGACTGGTGTAGACGAAGGAGGGGATGATGCAGTACCATGCTTACTCCCCTCACTTGAGGAATCATCTTGGGCATCATTTTCTCTAAATTTTGTGTCACATAAATCACATCTATTTAAATGAGAAGGAACCTTGGCTTCCCCACATTCAGAACACAGTCTATCTGGTAGTTCAGACATGTTAAACAGGCATAAACTTGATAACAAAGTACAAAAAACGTTTTAAAATAAAACCGTTACTGTCACTTTAAATTTTAAACTGAACACACTTTATTACTGCAATTGCGAAAAAGTATGAAGGAATTGTTCAAAATTCACCAAAATTTCACCACAGTGTCTTAAAGCCTTAAAAGTATTGCACACCAAATTTGGAAGCTTTAACCCTTAAAATAACGGAACCGGAGCCGTTTTTATCTTTAACCCCTTTACAGTCCCTGGTATCTGCTTTGCTGAGACCCAACCAAGCCCAAAGGGGAATACGATACCAAATGACGCCTTCAGAAAGTCTTTTCTATGTATCAGAGCTCCTCACACATGCGACTGCATGTCATGCTTCTCAAAAACAAGTGCGCAATACCGGCGCGAAAATGAGACTCTGCCTATGATAAGGGAAAGCCCCTAGAGAATAAGGTGTCCCAAACAGTGCCTGCCGATATTATTTTACAAAATACCCAGATTAAAATGATTCCTCAAGGCTAAATATGTTTATTATATGAATCGATTTAGCCCAGAAAATGTCTACAGTCTTAAAAAGCCCTTGTGAAGCCCTTATTTATTGTCTGTAATAAAAATGGCTTACCGGATCCCATAGGGAAAATGACAGCTTCCAGCATTACATCGTCTTGTTAGAATGTGTCATACCTCAAGCAGTAAAATTCTGCTCACTGTTCCCTCAACTGAAGTTAATTCCTCTCAACAGTCCTGTGTGGAACAGCCATCGATTTTAGTAACGGTTGCTAAAATCATTTTCCTCTTACAAACAGAAATCTTCATCTCTTTTCTGTTTCAGAGTAAATAGTACATACCAGCACTATTTTAAAATAACAAACTCTTGATTGAATAATAAAAACTACAGTTAAACACTAAAAAACTCTAAGCCATCTCCGTGGAGATGTTGCCTGTACAACGGCAAAGAGAATGACTGGGGTAGGCGGAGCCTAGGAGGGATCATGTGACCAGCTTTGCTGGGCTCTTTGCCATTTCCTGTTGGGGAAGAGAATATCCCACAAGTAAGGATGACGCCGTGGACCGGACACACCTATGTTGGAGAAAAAAGCTATTCCTATTCTACTAGGTGGGTTGCACTAGTAGTTTGACTAGGTTAAAGCTCCAGAAACCATTGGTAAAACCTTAGCTCCTTGGATATTCCACTTGCTGTGAGTACTTTTCCCCGCAGACCTGTTGGCTATAATCTAGTCCCAGAAAATTATCCAATGCAAATTTTTCAGACTTGAGTGACTTTCCCTTGCCCAAAGTCTAAAAACATTTATATAAGCCTTTTTCTTCTGACTAAGAAAACACATTGGCAATGGACTCTTATGAACATGCCAATTTTCCAACAGTAAATGATACAAAATAGTGAGCGTATGAGACTTAATAATATTTACTGTACATTCTTTGATTTTGGTAGATAATCTGTTTAAATTAAAGGGGCATGGGGATGACTACAACAACTTCTATTAAAAAAAGTATTTTAAAATTAGAAGTTTCTTGTTAAATATTATAAAGTAATTTATTTTTGAGGAAGAAAATGTTCTTAAAGCAATCAACTATAAACAATAGATGCTCGGGCTTTGTAGCTAATCAAGGGCTGCACAAACCATATTAATGTTTGTCACAGTCTGACCAGATTTAACCCCTTAATGACCGCAGCACTTTTCCATTTTCTGTCCGTTTGGGACCAAGGCTATTTTTACATTTTTGCGGTGTTTGTGTTTAGCTGTAATTTTCCTCTTACTCATTTACTGTACCCACACATATTATATACCGTTTTTCTCACCATTAAATGGACTTTCTAAAGATACCATTATTTTCATCATATCTTATAATTTACTATAAAAAAACATTATAAAATATGAGGAAAAAATGGAAAAAAACACACTTTTTCTAACTTTGACCCCCAAAATCTGTTACACATCTACAATCACCAAAAAAACAAAATTTATGCTTACCTGATAAATTCATTTCTCCTGTAGTGTGGTCAGTCCACGGGTCATCATTACTTCTGGGATATTATCTCCTCCCCTACAGGAAGTGCAAGAGGATTCACCCAGCAGAGCTGCTATATAGCTCCTCCCCTCTACGTCACCTCCAGTCATTCGACCAAAGGACCAACGAGAAAGGAGAAGCCCAAGGGTGTAGTGGTGACTGGAGTATAATCCAAAAAATTTTTTTAGTCTGCCATAAAAAACAGGGCGGGCCGTGGACTGACCACACTACAGGAGAAATGAATTTATCAGGTAAGCATAAATTTTGTTTTCTCCTGTTAAGTGTGGTCAGTCCACGGGTCATCATTACTTCTGGGATACCAATACCAAAGCAAAAGTACACGGATGACGGGAGGGACAGGCAGGCTCTTTATACGGAGGGAACCACTGCCTGAAGAACCTTTCTCCCAAAAACAGCCTCCGAAGAAGCAAAAGTGTCAAATTTGTAAAATTTGGAAAAAGTATGAAGAGAAGACCAAGTTGCAGCCTTGCAAATCTGTTCAACAGAAGCCTCATTCTTAAAGGCCCAAGTGGAAGCCACAGCTCTAGTAGAATGAGCTGTAATTCTTTCAGGAGGCTGCTGTCCAGCAGTCTCATAGGCTAATCGTATTATGCTACGAAGCCAAAAAGAGAGAGAGGTAGCCGAAGCTTTTTGACCTCTCCTCTGGCCAGAATAAACGACAAACAGGGAAGACGTTTGACGAAACTCCTTAGTTGCCTGTAGATAAAATTTCAGGGCATGGACTACATCTAGATTGTGTAGCAGACGTTCCTTCTTCGAGGAAGGATTAGGACACAAGGATGGAACAACAATCTCTTGATTGATATTCCTGTTAGTGACCACCTTAGGTAGGAACCCAGGTTTAGTACGCAGAACTACCTTGTCTGAATGAAAAATCAGATAAGGAGAATCACAATGTAAGGCAGATAACTCAGAGACTCTTCGAGCCGAGGAAATAGCCATTAAAAACAGAACTTTCCAAGATAACAACTTGATATCAATGGAATGAAGGGGTTCAAACGGAACACCCTGTAAAACATTAAGAACTAAGTTCAAACTCCATGGCGGAGCAACAGTTTTAAACACAGGCTTGATCCTAGCTAAAGCCTGACAAAAAGCTTGAACGTCCGGAACTTCTGACAGACGTTTGTGTAAAAGAATGGACAGAGCTGAAATCTGTCCCTTTAAAGAACTAGCGGATAACCCCTTTTCTAAACCTTCTTGTAGAAAAGACAATATCCTTGGAATCCTAACCTTACTCCATGAGTAACTCTTGGATTCGCACCAATATAAGTATTTACGCCATATTTTATGGTAAATCCTTCTGGTAACAGGCTTCCTAGCCTGTATTAAGGTATCAATAACTGGCTCAGAAAACCCACGTTTTGATAAAATCAAGCGTTCAATTTCCAAGCAGTCAGCTTCAGAGAAGCTAGATTTTGATGTTTGAATGGACCCTGGATCAGAAGGTCCTGTTTCAGAGGTAGAGACCAAGGCGGACAGGATGACATGTCCACTAGATCTGCATACCAAGTCCTGCGTGGCCATGCAGGTGCTATTAGAATCACTGATGCTCTCTCCTGTTTGATTCTGGCAATCAATCGAGGAAGCATCGGGAAGGGTGGAAACACATAAGCCATCCCGAAGGTCCAAGGTGCTGTCAAAGCATCTATCAGAACCGCTCCCGGATCCCTGGATCTGGACCCGTAGCGAGGAAGCTTGGCGTTCTGACGAGACGCCATGAGATCTATCTCTGGTTTGCCCCAACGTCGAAGTATCTGGGCAAAGACCTCCGGATGAAGTTCCCACTCCCCCGGATGAAAAGTCTGACGACTTAAGAAATCCGCCTCCCAGTTCTCCACTCCCGGGATGTGGATTGCAGACAGGTGGCAAGAGTGAGACTCTGCCCAGCGAATTATCTTTGATACTTCCATCATTGCTAGGGAGCTTCTTGTCCCTCCCTGATGGTTGATGTAAGCTACAGTCGTGATGTTGTCCGACTGAAACCTGATGAACCCCTGAGTTGTTAACTGGGGCCAAGCCAGAAGGGCATTGAGAACTGCTCTCAATTCCAGAATGTTTATTGGAAGGAGACTCTCCTCCTGATTCCATAGTCCCTGAGCCTTCAGAGAATTCCAGACAGCGCCCCAACCTAGTAGGCTGGCGTCTGTTGTTACAATTGTCCAGTCTGGCCTGCTGAATGGCATCCCCCTGGACAGGTGTGGCCGATAAAGCCACCATAGAAGAGAATTTCTGGTCTCTTGATTCAGATTCAGAGTGGGGGACAAATCTGAGTAATCCCCATTCCACTGACTTAGCATGCACAATTGCAGCGGTCTGAGATGTAGGCGTGCAAAAGGTACTACGTCCATTGCCGCTACCATTAAGCCGATCACCTCCATGCATTGAGCTACCGACGGGTGTTGAATGGAATGAAGGACACGGCATGCATTTTGAAGCTTTGTTAACCTGTCTTCTGTCAGGTAAATCTTCATTTCTACAGAATCTATCAGAGTCCCCAAGAAGGGAACTCTTGTGAGTGGAAAGAGAGAACTCTTCTTTTCGTTCACCTTCCATCCATGCGACCTTAGAAATGCCAGTACTAATTCTGTATGAGACTTGGCAGTTTGAAAGCTTGAAGCTTGTATCAGAATGTCGTCTAGGTACGGAGCTACCGAAATTCCTTGCGGTCTTAGTACCGCCAGAAGAGTACCCAGAACCTTTGTGAAGATTCTTGGAGCCGTAGCCAGTCCGAATGGAAGAGCTACAAACTGGTAATGCCTGTCTAGAAAGGCAAACCTTAGATACCGGTAATGATTTCTGTGAATCGGTATGTGAAGGTAAGCATCCTTTAAATCCACTGTGGTCATGTACTGACCCTCTTGGATCATGGGCAAAATTGTTCGAATCGTTTCCATCTTGAACGATGGAACTCTTAGGAATTTGTTTAGGATCTTTAAATCCAAGATTGGCCTGAAAGTTCCCTCTTTTTTGGGAACTACAAACAGATTTGAGTAAAACCCTTGTCCTTGTTCCGACCGCGGAACTGGATGGATCACCCCCATTAATAAAAGATCTTGTACGCAGCGTAGGAACGCTTCTTTCTTTATTTGGTTTGTTGATAACCTTGACAGATGAAATCTCCCTCTTGGGGGAGAGGATTTGAAGTCCAGAAGGTATCCCTGAGATATGATCTCTAACGCCCAGGGATCCTGAACATCTCTTGCCCAAGCCTGGGCGAAGAGAGAAAGTCTGCCCCCTACTAGATCCGGTCCCGGATCGGGGGCCCTCGATTCATGCTGTCTTAGGGGCAGCAGCAGGTTTCCTGGCCTGCTTGCCCTTGTTCCAGGACTGGTTAGGTTTCCAGCCTTGTCTGTAGCGAGCAACAGCTCCTTCCTGTTTTGGTGCAGAGGAGGTTGATGCTGTTCCTGCTTTGAAATTACGAAAGGAACGAAAATTAGACTGTCTAGCCCTAGGTTTGGCTTTGTCCTGAGGCAGGGCATGGCCTTTACCTCCTGTAATGTCAGCGATAATCTCCTTCAACCCGGGCCCGAACAAGGTTTGCCCTTTGAAAGGTATATTAAGCAATTTAGATTTAGAAGTAACATCAGCTGACCAGGATTTTAGCCACAGTGCTCTGCGTGCCTGAATGGCAAATCCGGAATTCTTAGCCGTAAGTTTAGTTAAATGTACTACGGCATCTGAAATAAATGAGTTAGCTAACTTAAGGGCTTTAAGTTTGTCTGTAATCTCATCTAGTGTAGATGATTGAAGTGTCTCTTCCAGAGACTCAAACCAAAATGCTGCTGCAGCCGTGACAGGCGCAATACATGCAAGAGGTTGCAATATAAAACCTTGTTGAACAAACATTTTCTTAAGGTAACCCTCTAATTTTTTATCCATTGGATCTGAAAAGGCACAGCTATCCTCCACCGGGATAGTGGTACGCTTAGCTAAAGTAGAAACTGCTCCCTCCACCTTAGGGACCGTTTGCCATAAGTCCCGTGTGGTGGCGTCTATTGGAAACATTTTTCTAAATATCGGAGGGGGTGAGAACGGTACACCGGGCCTATCCCACTCCTTAGTAACAATTTCAGTAAGTCTCTTAGGTATAGGAAAAACATCAGTACTCGCCGGTACCGCAAAATATTTATCCAACCTACACATTTTCTCTGGTATTGCAACTGTGTTACAATCATTCAGAGCCGCTAACACCTCCCCTAGTAATACACAGAGGTTTTCCAGCTTAAATTTAAAATTTGAAATATCTGAATCCAATCTATTTGGATCAGAACCGTCACCCACAGAATGAAGTTCTCCGTCCTCATGTTCTGCCGCCTGTGACGCAGTGTCTGACATGGCCCTAATATTATCAGCGCACTCTGTTCTCACCCCAGAGTGATCACGCTTGCCTCTAAGTTCTGGTAATTTAGCCAAAACTTCAGTCATAACAGTAGCCATATCCTGTAATGTGATTTGAAATGGCCGCCCAGATGTACTCGGCGCTACAATATCACGCACCTCCCGAGCGGGAGATGTAGGTACTGACACGTGAGGCGAGTTAGTCGGCATAACTCTCCCCTCGTTGTCTGGTGAAATATGTTCAATTTGTACAGATTGACTTTTATTTAAAGTAGCATCAATACAGTTAGTACATAAACTTCTATTGGGCTCCACTTTGGCATTAGCACATATAGCACATGTATCTTCCTCTGAATCAGACATGTTTAACACACTAGCAATTAACTAGCAACTTGGAAATGCTTTTTTAAGTAATTTACAATAATATGAAAACGAACTGTGCCTATAAGAAGCACAGAAAAAATTATGACAGTTGAATATAATTAAGTTATAGCATCAATCTTTGTCAGAAATATACAATTTTAGCAAAGGATTGTTCCCATTAGCAAGGGATAACTAACCCAGGCAGCAGAAAAAAATACACAAATAAACGTTTTTTATCACAGTCAACTACAATCTTCACAGTTCTGCTGTGATGATTACCTCCCTCAAAAAAGGCTTTGGAGATCCCTGAGTTCTGTAGAGATGAACCGGATCATGCAGGAAGAAAATGAACCTCTGACTGAGTTTTTTGATGCGTAGTAAAAGCGCCAAAAATGGCCCCTCCCCCTCACACATAACAGTGAGAGAGATCAGTGAACTGCTTTAATTTAAACAAAAACTATTGCCAAGTGGAAAAAATAGTGCCCAAAACATTTTTTCACCCAGTACCTCAGAGAAATAAACGTTTTTACATGCCAGCAAAAAAACGTTTAACCTCAATAAATTAATTGTTATTTAAAAACTATTGCAAGTCCCTGCAAATTAGGTTAAGTCTATGCATACAGTATAAATCCAGTGAAGTACCATTCCCCAGAATACTGAAGTGTAAAATATACATACATGACAGCCTGATACCAGCTACATCTACTGCATTTAAGGCTGAGTTTACATTATAACGGTATGGCAGGATTTTCTCATCAATTCCATGTCAGAAAATAACAAACTGCTACATACCTCTTTGCAGATTAATCTGCCCGCTGTCCCCTGATCTGAAGTTTACCTCTCCTCAGATGGCCGAGAAACAGCAATATGATCTTAACTACTCCGGCTAAAATCATAGAAAAAACTCCGGTAGATTCTTCTTCAAATTCTACCAGAGAATGAATAACACACTCCGGTGCTATTATAAAATAACAAACTTTTGATTGAAGTTATTAAACTAATTAAATCACCACAGTCCTCTCACACATCCTATCTATTCGTTGGGTGCAAGAGAATGACTGGAGGTGACGTAGAGGGGAGGAGCTATATAGCAGCTCTGCTGGGTGAATCCTCTTGCACTTCCTGTAGGGGAGGAGATAATATCCCAGAAGTAATGATGACCCGTGGACTGACCACACTTAACAGGAGAAACACCCATGCTAAATAGTTTCTAAATTTTGTCCTGAGTTTAGAAATACCCAATGTTTACATGTTCTTTGCTTTTTTTGCAAGTTATAGGGCCATAAATACAAGTAGCACTTTGCTATTTCAAAACCACTTTTTTTTCAAAATTAGCGCTAGTTACATTGGAACACTAATATCTTTCAGGAATCCCTGAATATCCATTGACATGTATATATTTTTTTTTAGAAGACATCCCAAAGTATTGATCTAGGCCCATTTTGGTATATTTCATGCCACCACTTCACCGCCAAATGCGATCAAATAAAAAAAAAATTGTTCACTTTTTCACAAATTTTTTCACAAACTTTAGGTTTCTCACTGAAATTATTTACAAACAACTTATGCAATTATAGCATAAATGGTTGTAAATGCTTCTCTGGGATCCCCTTTGTTCAGAAATAGCAGACATATATGGCTTTGGCTTTGCTTTTTGGTAATTAGAAGGCTGCTAAATGCCACTGCGCACAATACGTGTATTATGCCCAGCAGTGAAGGGGTTAATTAGGGAGCATGTAGGGAGCTTCTAGGGTTAATTTTAGCTTTAGTGTAGTGTAGTAGACAACCCCAAGTATTGATCTAGGCCCATTTTGGTATATTTCATGCCACCATTTCACCGCCAAATGCGATCAAATTAAAAAAAACGTGAATTTTTTCACAATTTTAGGTTTCTCACTGAAATTATTTACAAACAGCTTGTGCAATTATGGCACAAATGGTTGTAAATGCTTCTCTGGGATGTCCTTTGTTCAGAAATAGCAGACATATATGACTTTGGCGTTGCTTTTTGGTAATTAGAAAGTCGCTAAATGCTGCTGCGCATCACACGTGTATTATGGCTAGCAGTGAAGGGGTTAATTAGGTAGTTTGTAGGGAGCTTGCAAGGTTAATTTTAGCTTTAGTGTAGATATCAGCCTCCCACCTGACACATCCCACCCCCTGATCCCTCCCAAACAGCTCCCTTCCCTCCCCCACCCCACAATTGTCCCCGCCATCTTAAGTACTGGCAGAAAGTCTGCCAGTACTAAAATAAAAGCATATTTACATATGCTGTGTTTAGGATCCCCCCTTAGTCCCCAACCTCCCTGATCCCCCCAAAACAGCTCTCTAAGCCTCCCCCTCTGCCTTATTGGGGGCCATCTTGGGTACTGGCAGCTGTCTGCCAGTACCCAGTTTGCACACAAACAAATGTTTATTTTTTTTTATCTGTTTCTGTAGTGTAGCTTCCCCCCCCCACCCCCACCCCCACGGACCAACCCCCACCACATAAATGACACCTAAAGTTTTTTTTTTTACATTCTAGGTCCCACTTTTATTTTGTTTTGGGACACATTTTTCTGTAGTGTAGCGGTTCCCACCCGCTCACTCCCCGTGCACGTGCACGCGCGCGCCCCCGGACTCCCCCGCCCACGATTCTGCCCCCCTCCACATGACCAGGGCCATCGATGGCCGCCACCCATCTCCCACACCAGCTCCCACCCACCAACGATACCGGCCATCGATGTCCGGTGCAGAGAGGGCCACAGAGTGGCTCTCTCTGCATCGGATGGCCGTAGAAGGTTATTGCAGGATGCCTCCATATCGAGGCATCACTGCAATAACCGGAAAGCAGCTGGAAGCGAGCAGGATCGCTTCCAGCTGCTTTCCACACCGAGGACGTGCAGGGTACGTTCTCAGGCGTTAACTGCCTTTTTTCTGAGGACGTACCCTGCACGTCCTCGGTCATTAAGGGGTTAAAGTGATGGCAAACTTTCCTCTTTGTATAAACAAATCCGGAATGTTAGCAATAATTTAGATGGAGTTTAAAGGATTACAAAACAATAACATTGTGAGCGCTAGCAAAACATATCGATCGTCAAGTATGGTATATAGTAATAAAATCAACCTACTTGTACATTTTAACGATGCTTCTGAACATATTAAAATTTCATATTTATTTTACAAAAAAACATCACTCTAGCCAGCCCACTGTAATGGGCGATATAACCGGTAAATGAATCCTCCAATTGGAAGTGATATTTTTTCTGGAATCGTCACCCGGCGCATGCTCAGTTCATTCACTTATTTTGTACATGCACACATGTGATCCCTGAAGTCGATGAAACCATTAACTTATGGGCACAGTGCATGCGCAAAGCAAAATTAGATGTAATAGGAGCACAGTTTTCAGTATTCTATGCATACTTTAGCATCCTTTAGTTCTAACTTGGATATA